>NW_027650282.1:65000-119905 GCF_965287045.1 Carcharhinus amblyrhynchos | reverse complement strand
CTCTGTTCTATGACAGCATTCTGGGGGGCAGACTGGACAGTCTCCTTGCCTCCGGCAGGGTTAACACCCTCAGCAGCCTATCCAAATTCCAGCTAAAACATGTATCATCTCAAATTCCACAACACGCAGTGAGTGCCAGGACACTGTCATTCATTGGCTGACCCCTGAGTCCCCAACCCTGACCCCTAACCTCTAACCCTTACTCCTTGGTCGCAGCAATTTATACAGGCTGCCAAACTGTACTTCTGAAAGTAGGGCTTAATATAAACCAGGAAATAACGAGAGCCTGTGAGAAGCACATACTCGTAAATATGGGTGATTTTAACATATCCATTGACTGAATTAATCACCTTGGCAAGGCGAACCATGAGGAAGGGTTCATCGAGTGTACGAGACTTTGTTTCCTACAGCAACATCTCAATGCAGCCAACCAGAATACTTGGTATAACGTAACGAGGAAGGGTTAATAAATATTCTTGTAGATAAGGATCCTCTTGGAAAGAGTGATCACAACGTGCTAGAGTTCCAGACTGAAAGAGTGAAGGCAGAGTGGTATACAGGAGTTTAGTGTTGGAAAAAGCAGGATAAAAACAGATACAGGCAGATCCAAAAGAAACCCACACACAGGATCGGACAAGACAGGTCACCACAGCCTCAGAGACACACAGACAAGGAAACACAGAAACCAAACATAATGGATACAGAGACACACAGAGAGGGAGGAATGTCCACTCGGAACCGGCTACCCAGCAACAAAGCACCCCCAAAGAGACCAGGAACACAACCCAACAAGAATGCTCAACACTGTGATAACAAGACCCCAAAAAAATCAGAGATTGGACCCTTACACCCATAATAGTCATGCAGACTCAAACCTTAGTAGGATTGACCACTGCCCCACTGGCCACGGGACACTGTCGGTGCGGAGCCTGCACATTCTCCCCGTGTCTGCGTGGGTTTCCTCCCACACTCAAAAAATGTGCAGGTTAGGGTGGATTGGCCGTGCTAAATTGCCCCTTAAGTCAGGGTGATTAGTAGGGTGAAGATGTGGGGTTATGGGGATATGGGGCTGGATGAGATTGTTGTTGGTGCAGACTCTATGGGCCAAATGGCTCCTGCTCTGTAGGGATTCTATGGGGCAACATACAGTTTCCCTGGGGCAAAATTTACAACAGCAACAAGAACCAAAAAGGCCCCACAGCAACAAAACAGCTACAAATACTCCTAAAAACAGCCCAATAAAATTCCCCAATGTCTGTATTTTACCAGTAGCCTTGAATTACAGCAGGGACCTCCTAAAGAGGAGGAAGCAGCCATACTAGAGATAAATAAATTCATAAATATAGAATCATAGGATCCCCACAGTGCAGGAGGAGGCCATTCAGCCCATTGAGTTTACATTAACCACAATCCCATCTAGGCCCTAGCCCCATAACCCCTTGCATTTACCCCAGCTAGTCCCCCGGACACTAAGAGGCAATTTAGCATGACCAATCCACCTAACCAGCACATCTGTGGACTGTGGAAGGAAACTGGAGCACCCGGAGGAAACCCATGCAGACACGGGGAGAATGTGCAGACTCCACACAGACAGTGACCCGAGGCTGGGAGTCGAACCCGGGCCCCTATCACTTTGTGCAAATAGTAAACTGTGTGGCCATCCAATCAAACAGCCACGTGTCCACAATGGACTTTGAGAGCCCAAACACAAAAACATTGAAAAAGAAAGGGGAATTGGGGCAGTAAGGAAAGTTTTCAGAAGGTTTTCCCAGGGAGACAGACCCGATGAGGTAATAATTTGATTACTGGTGCTGTGAGGCAGCAGTGCTAATCACTGTGCTGCCCACAAACACACAGGAGCCCATACCAACACTCAGCAATAAACTCTTTAGGGTGGAATGGAGTAACATACACTGGACAGAAACCACAACCCAACACATGGTCTCAAAATGGTCAATTACTTTAAACTGAAGTGCACAGAAGCCCAAATGGAAGAACATGCAACCAGGGATAACACATCCCCTCAGCAGACAACACAGTCATGACCCTGAGCACTATCTTCCAGCTGACAGAAACACAAAGACCTTAGAGAGGGACCTTTCCTACGTACCCACAGCAAACCTGCAACCCAGCCAAATGGAGGGAGGTCTCAGGCGTCGACAGAAAATTAAAACTGGTAGACTACTTTGAGGGGAAAGACTCGGAAAGGCTCCATTCACATCAAAATCCACATGGAACCCAACCCTCCTCAGATAGAAATCAGCATGGAGATACAAGGGTTTATTGCAGCAACCAGAGCGAAAACAGCAAGGGTCCCACAGTTGAACAACAAACCAAACCTCACTGAAAGAGAAATTCAGGCTATCAGGGAGAGCAGGGATATAATGATAAACCCAGCAGACAAAGGTAGAAATATTGTCATCATGGACAGACAGCAATATCTACTGGAGGCAGCTCCACAACTGAGCAGAAAGCAGAACAAGCAGAAAGGCCCATCTATCCAGAAACCAGGCAAATCATAGGGAACATCCTAGATTAACTATTAGCAGAAAAATACATCAATAAAAGACAAAAAAAAATCTAGCAGCCAGCACCCATGTCCAGGAGTATTCTACATACTCTCAAAAATACCCAAACATCCAGATACGTGGACAGTACCTGGACCCGTACCCATAGTATCGCACTGTGGCAATGAGTTTTATAATATAGCCAAATATATCTATTGTTTCCTGAACTCAATATCAAGGAAATATCTAAACTACATCAAAGACACCTAGCACTTTGTACAAACAGTAAACGCTCTGACAATCCACAACGGCCTCTTGTCCACAATGGAAGTTGAGAGACTATATACAAACATAGAGATAGATAGGGGCATTGGGGCAGTGAGGAAAACTTCCAGAACGTTCCCCCAGGAAGGCAGGTCCGATGAGGTAATAATTCGATTACTCACCTGGGACTGACTAGGAGTGGTTTTGAATTCGATGACATGTACAGGTCAAGGGAACAGCCATGGGTAAAAGATTTGCATCAGCATGGCAAACATCTACATGGCAGAATGGGAGAACAGTGCATTTAAGAAATGCCCCAATATTTGGCTATATTATAAAACTCACTGCCACAGTCTGATATTATGGATCTGCCTGCGGGTACAGTTCCAGGTACTGTCCATGTATCTGGATGTTTGTGTATTTTTGGGAGGATGTAGAAGACTCTGGGGCATCCTTAACATCACTACAGATACCTGGATGATATCTGAGGAGGGTGGACACATGCTGAGGCAGAAACGAAGGACTTCAACACATTAAACAACCACCACCTGCCAATTAGAATCAAAACCACTGTACATAAAGACCAAATAGGCTTCCTGGACTGTTTAAATCACCACACGATGATGCAAAAACCTGCAAACTGGCCACTAAAGCATTCTTCAAACCCACAGACACACATGCATTCCTACATACACACAGCCACCATCCACAGCAAACACTCAGGGGCTCAGTAAAATCACAACTATCCTACTTCTACTGCCGCAAACTAACAGACTTTGAAAAGGCAACAAAAACCCTTTTCCAAGCACTGGAAGGGAGAGGGTACACCAAAAGATTCCTGAGACACCTCAAATCAAACTTCCTCAGATCAAAAGGAGAGGCAGCAACAGGAGAAGGAAGGGAAACCCACTGTACCACACATCATCACATACACTCCACAAGGTAGAGAAATAAGTAGAACAGTGAAAAACTACTTTGAAAGCTTAAAAGAGAACAACAGAAACTTCGAGAACTACAGCTCATAAACAAAAATCTGAAGGACATGTTAGAAGCAGGATAAAACTGCCCAAGGAGGGAAAATGCAGAAGAATCAAGACCTGAGAACACCTAAAAGTTAAAGTTTATTTATTAGTCACAAGTAAGGCTTACATTAACACTGCAATGAAGTTATTGTGAAATTCACCTAGTCGACACAGTCTGGTGCCTGTTTGGGCTAATCCCCCCTAACCAGCACGTCTTTCGGACTGTGGGAGGAAACCAGAGCACCCGGAGGAAACCCACAGAGAGACGGGGAGAACGTGCAGACTCCACACAGACAGTGACCCTTGACAGTGACGGGTCAGTGATATAGAACATAGAACATAGAACATTACAGCGCAGAACAGGCCCTTCGGCCCACGATGTTGCGCCGACCAGTTAAAAAACAATGACCCTCTAACCTAAACCAATCCCTTTTCATCCATAAACCTATTCACGGATCTCTTAAACGCCCCCAAACTAGGCGCATTTACAACTGCAGCAGGCAGGGCATTCCAATCCCTCACCACCCTCTGGGTAAAGAACCTACCCCTGACATCCATCCTATAACTACCCCCCCTTAATTTAAAGCCATGCCCCCTCGTGCTAGCTTTCTCCATCCGAGGGAAAAGGCTATCACTGTCCACCCTATCTAAACCTCTAATCATCTTATATGTTTCAATAAGATCCCCTCTTAGCCACCTTCTTTCTAGCGAAAACAACCCCAAATCCCTCAGTCTCTCCTCATAGGACCTCCCCTCCATACCAGGCAACATCCTGGTAAACCTCCTCTGCACCCTCTCCAAAGCCTCCACATCCTTCCTATAATGTGGGGACATTATAATGATGGGTCCCTGGTGCTGTGAAGCAGCAGTGCTAACTACTGTGCTAATCTTCTGCCCCTCCTGGTAACACCAGAGGAGATAAAGAACCACCACACTAACACCACAGCAGCACTAAAATCAAAAATCGGATGTGACCAATGCAATATAGTGTATGCCATCCAATGTAAAATAGGTGAGATAACATACGTAGGAGAAATGGGCTATAGACTAAGGGAAAGATTTTCCAAACACCTCAGTGGGATTAGGATGGAAAAGGGAAACAAGGCCATAAACAGACAGAGTGTGTGTTTTGTGAGAGAGAGAGTGTACGTGTGTGTGTGTGTGTGTGTGTGTGCGCGTGCATGAGTACATGTGAGTGAGTGAATGTGTGTGTGTGTGCATGTGTGCACGTGTGAATGTGCATGAGAGTGTGTGTGAGTGTATGTGTCTGAGAGAGTGTCAGTGTGTGTGAGTATGTGGAAGCGTGTATGTGTGAATGTGTGTGTATGAGCGTGTGTGTGAGCATGAGTGTGTGCCTGTGTTGTGAGAGAGTGTGTGTGTGTGTGTGAGAGAGAGAGAATGTATGTGTGTGAGAGTGTGTGAATGTGAGAGAGTGTGTATGTGTTTGTGAGTGAGTGTGTGCATGTACATGAGTGTGTGTGTGTGTGTGTGTGAGAGTATCTGTGAGAGACTGTGTGAGAGTGTGTGAGGCAGAAAGTGTGTGTGTGTAAGAGAGAGTGTGAGAGAGAGTGTGAGAGAGTGTGAGTGAGAGAGTGTGTGTGAGAGAGAGAGAGAGTGTGAGAGAGAGTGTGTGAGTGTGTAGTGTTAGTGTGAGTGCATGCACATGCTGGTGAGCTGATAGATTGGTGGTACAGAGGGTGTGGAGTTTCTGGGAATCACTTACCACAGATATTACTGCACTCGACTGTGGAGAAAATGAGAAGTTGGTATCATTAATAAAGAATAATATTTCTTTGTTTCTCACAAGTCCCTCTCCCTCTCAGAGTAACCCACAGCCTCTCACAGCCAGTGACAGACTTTCCCTGAGAAAAACTGCCTTTGGTAATAGCAGAAACACAGCTGACCTATTGCAAAGACCATAATCCCACAAAAAAAACCCAAAATGCAGCAACTCTGACAGTGCGGCACTCCCTCAGCACTGACCCTCTGACAGTGCGGCGCTCCCTCAGTACTGACCCTCTGACAGTGCGGCACTCCCTCATCACTGACCCTCTGACAGTGCGGCACTCCCTCAGCACTGACCCTCTGACAGTGCGGCACTCCCTCAGCACTGACCCTCTGACAGTGCGGCACTCCCTCAGCACTGACCCTCTGACAGTGCGGCACTCCCTCAGCACTGACCCTCTGACAGTGCGGCACTCCCTCAGCACTGACCCTCTGACAGTGCGGCACTCCCTCAGCACTGACCCTCTGACAGTGCGGCACTCCCTCAGCACTGACCCTCTGACAGTGCGGCACTCCCTCAGCACTGGCCCTCTGACAGTGCGGCGCTCTCTCAGCACTGGCCCTCTGACAGTGCGGCACTCCCTCAGTACTGACCCTCTGACAATGCGGCACTCCCTCAGTACTGACCCTCTGACAGTGCGGCACTCCCTCATCACTGACCCTCTGACAGTGCGGCACTCCCTCAGCACTGACCCTCTGACAGTGCGGCGCTCCCTCATCACTGACCCTCTGACAGTGCGGCACTCCCTCAGTACTGACCCTCTGACAGTGCGGCGCTCCCTCAGTACTGGCCCTCTGACAGTGCGGCGCTCCCTCAGTACTGGCCCTCTGACAGTGCGGCACTCCCTCAGTACTGACCCTCTGACAGTGCGGCGCTCCCTCAGTACTGGCCCTCTGACAGTGCGGCGCTCCCTCAGTACTGACCCTCTGACAGTGCGGCGCTCCCTCAGCACTGACCCTCTGACAGTGCGGCACTCCCTCAGTACTGACCCTCTGACAGTGCGGCGCTCCCTCAGTACTGGCAGTGGGGTTGGAGAGTCGCCCTCCTTTGAGCGGAGAAGTTAAGGGAGAGATGTAACCCACAGCCGGAGCCGACCAACACCCGGATCCAAAGCTGGGCCCACCCCTGGACCTGGATTCACACCCGGACACGGACTCAGATCCGACACAGACCCAAATCCGACACGGACCCTTACCCAGTTCCAGGCTTGGGCCCATACCTGGACTCACACCCAGACCTGGACCCACACCTGGACCCACACCCAGATCCAGACTACACCCAGACCCAGACCCGGACCCACACCCAAATGATTTGGAGGAAAATGTAGCTGGTTTGATTAGTAAGTTTGTGGACGACACAAAGGCTGGTGATTTGTGGATAGCAATGAGAACCATCAGAGGATACAGCAGGATATAGATCAGTTGGAGACTTGGGCGGAGAGATGGCAGATGGAGTTTAATCCGGACAAATGTGAGGGAATACATTTTGGAAGGTCTAATACAAATAGGAAATAAACAGCAAATGGCAGAACCCTTAAGAGTATTGATAGGCAGTGGGATCTGGGTGTACAGGTAAACAGGTCACTGAAAGTGGCAATGCAGGTGGAGAAGGTAATCAAGAAGGCGTACGGCATGCTTGCCTTCATCGGCCAGGGCACTGAGTTTAAAAATTGGCAAGTCATGTTGCAGCTTTATAGAACCTGAGTTAGGCCACACTTGGAATATAGTGTTCAATTCTGGTCGCCACACTACCAGAAGGATGTGGAGGCTTTGGAGAGGGGACAGAAAAGATTTACCAGGATGTTGCCTGGTGTGGAGGGTATTAGCTATGAGGAGAGATTGGAGAAACTTGGTTTGTTCTCACTGGAGTGACGGAGGTTGAGGGGAGTCCTGATAGAAGTCTACAAGATTATGAGAGGCACGGACAGAGTGGATAGTCAGAAGCTTTTTCCCAGGGTGGAAGAGTCAATTACTCGGGGGCACAGGTTTAAGGTGTGAGGGACAAGGTTTAAAGGAGATGTACGAGGCAGATTTTTTACACAGAGGGTGGTGGGTGCCTGGAACTCGCTGCCGGGGGAGGGAGTGGAAGTGGATACGATAGTGAGTTTTAAGGGGCATCTGGACAAATCCATGAATAGGATGGGAATAGAGGGATATGGTCCCCGGAAGGGTAGGGGGGTTTAGTTCAGTCGGGGGCAGCATGGTCAGTGCAGGCTTGGAGGGGCCGAAGGGCCTGTTCCTGTGCTGGAATTTTCTTTGTTCTTTGTTCACACCTGGACCTGGACCCAAACCCAGAACTAGACCCGGACCCGGACCCACACCCGGACCCAGACCCGGACCCGGACCCACACCCGGACCCAGACCCGGACCTGGACCCGGACCCGGACCCACACCCGGACCCAGACCCGGACCCGGACCCACACCCGGACCCAGACCCGGACCCGGACCCGGACCCACACCCGGACCCAGACCCGGACCCAGACCCACACCTGGACCCAGACCCGGACCCGGACCCACACCCGGACCCACACCCGGACCCGGACCCACACCCGGACCCAGACCCACACCCGGACCCAGACCCACACCCGGACCCAGACCCACACCCGGACCCAGACCCACACCCGGACCCAGACCCACACCCGGACCCACACCCGGACCCGGACCCAGACCCACACCCGGACCCACACCCGGACCCGGACCCGGACCCGGACCCGGACCCGGACCCACACCCGGACCCGGACCCACACCCGGACCCACACCCACACCCGGACCCACACCCGGACCCGGACTCACACCCGGACCCGGACCCACACCCGGACCCAGACCCACACCCGGACCCGGACCCGGACCAGGACCCAGACCCGGACCCAGACCCGGACCAGGACCCGGACCCGGACCCGGACCCACACCCGGACCCGGACCCACACCCGGACCCAGACCCACACCCGGACCCGGACCCACACCTGGACCCGGACCCACACCCGGACCCGGACCCACACCCGGACCCAGACCCACACCCGGACCCGGACCAGGACCCACACCCGGACCCACACCCGGACCCGGACCCAGACCCGGACCCGGACCCGGACCCGGACCCGGACCCGGACCCGGACCCGGACCCGGACCAGGACCAGGACCCGGACCCGGACCAGGACCCGGACCCGGACCCGGACCCAGACCCGGACCCGGACCAGGACCCAGACCCACACCCGGACCCGGACCCAGACCCGGACCCGGACCAGGACCCAGACCCACACCCGGACCAGGACCAGGACCCGGACCCGGACCCAGACCCACACCCGGACCAGGACCAGGACCCGGACCCGGACCCGGACTCGGACCCGGACCCACACCTGGACCCGGACCCGGACCAGGACCCAGACCCGGACCCAGACTCACACCCGGACCCGGAACCAGACCCGGACCCGGACCCGGACCCAGACCCGGACCCGGACCCGGACCCAGACCCGGACCCACACCCGGACCCAGACCCGGACCCGGACCCACACCCGGACCCAGACCCGGACTCGGACCCACACCCGGACTCGGACCCGGACCCGGACCCACACCCGGACCAGGACCAGGACCCGGACCCGGACCCAGACCCACACCCGGACCAGGACCAGGACCCGGACCCGGACCCGGACTCGGACCCGGACCCACACCTGGACCCGGACCCGGACCAGGACCCAGACCCGGACCCAGACTCACACCCGGACCCGGAACCAGACCCGGACCCGGACCCGGACCCACACCCGGACCCACACCCGGACCCAGACCCGGACCCGGACCCACACCCGGACCCAGACCCGGACTCGGACCCACACCCGGACTCGGACCCGGACCCGGACCCACACCCGGACCCGGACCCACACCCGGACCCGGACCCACACCCGGACTCGGACCTGGACCCGGACCCACACCCGGACCCAGACCCGGACCCAGACCCACACCCGGACCCAGACCCACACCCGGACCCAGACCCGGACTCGGACCCGGACCCAGACCCGGACCCAGACCCACACCCGGACCCAGACCCACACCCGGACCCGGACCCAGACCCGGACCCAGACTCACACCCGGACCCGGACCCACACCCGGACCCAGACCCACACCCGGACCCAGACCCACACCCGGACCCGGACCAGGACCCAGACCCGGACCCGGACCCGGACCTACACACACACCCGGACCCAGACTCGGACCCGGACTCACACCCGGACCCGGACCCACACCCGGACCCAGACTCACACCCGGACCCACACCCGGACCCGGACCCAGACCCACACCCGGACCCACACCCGGACCCGGACCCACACCCGGACCCGGGCCCACACCCGGACCCACACCCACACCCGGACCCAGACCCGGACCCGGACCCGGACCCACACCCGGACCCAGACCCGGACCCAGACCCACACCTGGACCCAGACCCGGACCCGGACCCACACCCGGACCCACACCCGGACCCGGACCCACACCCGGACCCAGACCCACACCCGGACCCAGACCCACACCCGGACCCACACCCGGACCCAGACCCACACCCGGACCCACACCCGGACCCAGACCCACACCCGGACCCACACCCGGACCCAGACCCACACCCAGACCCACACCCGGACCCAGACCCACACCCGGACCCAGACCCACACCCGGACCCAGACCCGGACTCGGACCCACACCCGGACTCGGACCCGGACCCGGACCCACACCCGGACCCGGACCCACACCCGGACTCGGACCTGGACCCGGACCCACACCCGGACCCAGACCCGGACCCAGACCCACACCCGGACCCAGACCCACACCCGGACCCAGACCCGGACTCGGACCCGGACCCAGACCCGGACCCAGACTCACACCCGGACCCGGACCCACACCCGGACCCAGACCCACACCCGGACCCAGACCCACACCCGGACCCGGACCAGGACCCAGACCCGGACCCGGACCCGGACCCACACACACACCCGGACCCAGACTCGGACCCGGACTCACACCCGGACCCGGACCCACACCCGGACCCAGACCCGGACCCAGACTCACACCCGGACCCACACCCGGACCCGGACCCAGACCCACACCCGGACCCACACCCGGACCCGGACCCGGACCCGGACCCACACCCGGACCCGGACCCACACCCGGACCCACACCCACACCCGGACCCACACCCGGACCCGGACCCACACCCGGACCCAGACCCACACCCGGACCCGGACCAGGACCCAGACCCGGACCCAGACCCGGACCAGGACCCGGACCCGGACCCGGACCCACACCCGGACCCGGACCCACACCCGGACCCGGACCCACACCCGGACCCAGACCCACACCCGGACCCGGACCAGGACCCACACCCGGACCCACACCCGGACCCGGACCCGGACCCGGACCCGGACCCGGACCAAGACCCGGACCCGGACCCGGACCCGGACCCGGACCCGGACCAGGACCCGGACCCACACCCGGACCCGGACCCAGACCCGGACCCGGACCAGGACCCAGACCCACACCCGGACCAGGACCAGGACCCGGACCCGGACCCAGACCCACACCCGGACCAGGACCAGGACCCGGACCCGGACCCACACCTGGACCCGGACCCGGACCAGGACCCAGACCCGGACCCAGACTCACACCCGGACCCGGAACCAGACCCGGACCCGGACCCGGACCCAGACCCGGACCCGGACCCGGACCCAGACCCGGACCCACACCCGGACCCAGACCCGGACCCGGACCCACACCCGGACCCAGACCCGGACTCGGACCCACACCCGGACTCGGACCCGGACCCGGACCCACACCCGGACCCGGACCCACACCCGGACCCGGACCCACACCCAGACTCGGACCTGGACCCGGACCCACACCCGGACCCAGACCCGGACCCAGACCCACACCCGGACCCAGACCCACACCCGGACCCAGACCCGGACTCGGACCCGGACCCAGACCCGGACCCAGACCCACACCCGGACCCAGACCCACACCCGGACCCGGACCCAGACCCGGACCCAGACTCACACCCGGACCCGGACCCACACCCGGACCCAGACCCACACCCGGACCCAGACCCACACCCGGACCCGGACCAGGACCCAGACCCGGACCCGGACCCGGACCCACACACACACCCGGACCCAGACTCGGACCCGGACTCACACCCGGACCCGGACCCACACCCGGACCCAGACCCGGACCCAGACTCACACCCGGACCCACACCCGGACCCGGACCCAGACCCACACCCGGACCCACACCCGGACCCGGACCCAGACCCGGACCCAGACTCACACCCGGACCCACACCCGGACCCGGACCCAGACCCACACCCGGACCCACACCCGGACCCGGACCCGGACCCGGACCCGGACCCACACCCGGACCCGGGCCCACACCCGGACCCACACCCACACCCGGACCCAGACCCGGACCCGGACTCACACCCGGACCCGGACCCACACCCGGACCCAGACCCACACCCGGACCCAGACCCGGACCCAGACCCGGACCAGGACCCGGACCCGGACCCGGACCCACACCCGGACCCAGACCCACACCCGGACCCGGACCAGGACCCACACCCGGACCCGGACCCAGACCCGGACCCGGACCCGGACCCGGACCCGGACCAGGACCCGGACCCGGACCCAGACCCGGACCCGGACCCAGACCCGGACCAGGACCCGGACCTGGACCAGGACCTGGACCCGGACCTGGACCCGGACCCGGACCCGGACCCGGACCCAGACCCAGACCCGGACCAGGACCCGGACCCACACCCGGACCCGGACCCGGACCCGGACCCAGACCCGGACCCGGACCAGGACCCAGACCCACACCCGGACCAGGACCAGGACCCGGACCCGGACCCAGACCCACACCCGGACCAGGACCAGGACCCAGACCTGGACCCACACCTGGACCCGGACCCGGACCCGGACCCGGACTCGGACCCGGACCCACACCTGGACCCGGACCCGGACCAGGACCCAGACCCGGACCCAGACTCACACCCGGACCCAGACCCGGACCCGGACCCGGACCCGGACCCGGACCCGGACTCGGACCCGGACCCGGACCCACACCCGGACCCGGACCCACACTCAGACCCGGACCTGGACCCGGACCCGGACCCGGACCCAGACTCGGACCCGGACCCACACCCAGACCCGGACCCACACCCGGACCCAGACCCGGACCCGGACCCACACCCGGACCCAGACTCGGACCCGGACCCACACCTGGACCCGGACCCAGACTCGGACCCGGACCCACACCCGGACCCACACCCGGACCCGGACCCGGACCCGGACCCACACCCGGACCCACACCCGGACCCAGACCCGGACCTGGACCCACACCCGGACCCAGACCCGGACCCAGACCCACACCCGGACCCAGACCCGGACCCACACCCGGACCCAGACCCGGACCCGGACCCACACCCGGACCCGGACCCACACCCGGACCCGGACCCAGACCCGGACCCAGACCCGGACCCGGACCCAGGCTCGCACCCAGACCCAGACCCGGACCCGGACCCACACCCGGACCCAGGCTCACACCCGGACCCAGACCCACACCCGGACCCAGATTCACACCCAGACCCAGACCCAGTCCCAGATCCGGACCCAGACCCAGACCCGGACCCAGACACACACCCAGACCCAGACCCAGACCCAGACCCAGACTCACACCTGGACCCAGACCCACACCCGGACCCAGACCCACACCCAGACCCAGACTCACACCCGGACCCAGACCCACACCTGGACCCGGACTGGACCCAGACCCGGATCCACACCCGGAGCAGGACCCGAACATAGACTCAGACCCAGACCCACATCAGGACCCAGACTTGGACCCACTCCTGGACCCAGACTCGGACCCACACCCAGACCCGGACATGGAACCACACCTGGACTTAAGACTCACTCAAACCCCCTACAAAACTAGAAATGAGGCACTCAGGATGTTATCCTGCATTCGGGGCAGAACTGGGTGAACAACACTGAGTGTGCTGAATGCCACATGGATGAGCAATGGAAGGTAATTGGTTACATCTGCCATGCGTCTCGCTTGTGTGAAGTGACACATACTGTCCCTCACAGGGATCTACTCGCCACACAGGAACACTACATGAACGAGCGCTGTGACTACCGTCACTGACAACAGCTGAAATTTGGCTTCCTTATGGTGCAGCTTCAGTGACAGCCCTCCCCATATCACAGAGACACCCAGTGAGTGTGTGACCCCATGCACCTTACCGTGGTTGTTAAAGTGAGCAATGTGCCTCTCGATTGTCTTATAAGTCAGGATGACAAAGCTCGTAATGGCTGTGCTCAGGAAGTGGCCTGCAACAACACAAAAGGAGGAGAGTTGTCAAATAAACAGGAGGGGTTCAGCTCATCGGTTAGAGTTTTACAGCACAGAAAGAAGCTCTTCAGCCCATTGCCATCGAATACCTATCCCAAACCCACTGTCCAGTACTTGCTCCGTATTGGATACGATGGTGTTTCAAGTGCTCATCTAAACACTTCTTAATTGTTGTGAGAGTTCCTGCTTCTATCAACCTTTCAGGCAGCGAGCCTGACCTTAAATCTATGCCCTTGATTATTGACTCCTCTACTAAGGGGGAAAGATTCTTCCAATCTACCTTCCCCATTTCCCCCATCATCTTGTACACCTTGTTATGGCTCAGGTTAGAAACTCCAAAGTGGTTTATGGATCCTGCCTGGATCATAGATTTTGCATTTAGCTGGGATTAGCATGATGTATTTCACTTCAGGTACGATTCAAATGACCCTGTAGGGAGCATTTATCAAATAAAGTTTATTTAAGAATATAGTTAACATGTATAGTAAGAAAATTAGCAAGAACTTTTATCAATTACAAACAAAACAACCACTCTAATGTATAACCCTGAACAAAGGTATCTAACATGTTCCAATCAAACAAAAACCCTTACCATAGTCAAAAACTTTTAAACAGATTCAATACAATCAAGTCTACTGCTCACGTGATAATGGAAATGGAGTCCTTTGGTTGGAATCTGTAGTTTTTTGGATTCACTCTATACAGTTTGAAGAGGTGGCCATTACAGAGACGTGGCTGCAAGGTGACAGGGACTGGGAGCTGAATGTCCAGGGGTATCAAGTGTTTAGGAAGGATAGGCGGGAGGAAAAAGGGGGGGGCGTAGCTCTGCTGATTAAGGATAGCATCAGGGTGGTAGCAAGGGATGATATTGGAGCCAAGGAGCAGAAAGTGGAATCGTTGTGGGTAGAGATTAGGAACAGCAAAGGGAGGAAGACGCTGGTGGGTGTCGTCTATAGGCCCCCGAATAATGATCTGGAGGTGGGGCGGGCTGTTAATGCGCAAATAAGTGCGGCGTGCAGGAATGGGACGGCCATAGTTATGGGGGATTTCAATCTGCATATTGATTGGTCGACCCATGTTGGACGCGGTGGGCTCGAGGAGGAGTTCTTGGAATGCTGCCGGGATAGTTTCCTGGAACAGTGTGTGTCGGAGCCGACGAGGGAGCGAGCTATCTTGGATCTGGTGTTATGTAATGAGGCGGGTAGAATTAGGGACCTTGCGGTGAAGGATCCTCTTGGGGAGAGTGATCATTGTATGGTGGAGTTTCTGGTGCAGATGGAGGAGGAGAAAGTGGGTTCCCGGACGCGCGTCCTTTGTTTGAACAGAGGGGAGTACGGTAGGATGAGAGAAGAATTGGCGAATGTGGACTGGGGGAGCGCATTGGAAGGTAGGTCTCCTGAGGAGCAGTGGAGGATCTTTAAGGAGATCTTTCTTGGTGCTCAGCAGAAATTTATTCCGATGGTCAAAAAGGACAGTAGGAGGAGAGGTAATAAGCCGTGGATAACGAGGAGGTGAAGGAAAGTGTTAAATTAAAAGCGGAGGCGTTTAGAGTAGCTAAGAGTAGTGGGCAAGAAGAGGATTGGGAGAGGTTTAAATGTCAACAAAGATTGGCAAAGAAGTTGATAAAGAAGGGTAGGAGAAACTATGAAGCTAGGCTAGCGCTTAATATAAAAAAGGACAGCAAGAGTTTTTATAAATATATAAAAAGGAAGAGGCTGGCTAGGGTGAACGTTGGTCCCTTAGAGGATGAGAAGGGGGACTTAGTGGTAGGGGATGGGGATATGGCGGAGGTCTTGAATAACTTTTTTGTTTATGTCTTCACGGAGGAGGACGTGAATAATTTGCCGGGTGTTAGCGATGGAAAGGTGGTAGGACTGGAGGGTCTTAATGACATTACTGTTACTAGAGAGGCAGTGCTCAGCAGACTGGAGGGACTGATTGTGGACAAGTCCCCAGGACCGGATGGAATGCATCCGAGGGTCCTAAAAGAAATGGCGGAGGTGATAGTGGATGCCTTGGTGGTTATTTTCCAGACGTCGCTGGATTCCGGGGCAGTGCCGGAAGATTGGAAAACGGCTAATGTTACGCCGTTGTTTAAGAAGGGTGCCAGGCAAAAGGCAGGGAATTATAGGCCGGTTAGTTTAACGTCTGTTGTAGGTAAAATGTTAGAATCAGTCATCAAGGAGGAAATAGCGAGGCATCTTGAGGGGAATTGCTTGATAGAGCAGACGCAGCACGATTTCGTTAAAGGGAAGTCGTGTCTGACAAATTTACTGGAATTCTATGAGGATGTGTCTAGGGCGGTGGATAGAGGAGAGCCAGTGGATGTGGTCTTTCTTGATTTTCAGAAGGCGTTTGACAAGGTACCTCACAAGAGGTTATTGCAGAAGGTCAGGGGACATGGAGTTGGGGGTAGGGTGTTAGCGTGGCTAGAGGATTGGTTGTCAAATAGGAGGCAGAGAGTGGGGGTCAATGGGTGCTATTCGGATTGGTGGATGGTGACTAGTGGAGTGCCCCAGGGGTCGGTGCTGGGGCCTCAGCTTTTTACCATTTATATAGATGATCTGGAGGAGGGAACCGAGTGCAGGGTGTCGAAATTTGCTGATGACACCAAGATTGGTGGAATGGCAAATTGTGCGGAGGGTGTGGAGAGTCTGCAGAAGGATTTAGATAGGCTGGGCGAATGGGCCAGGAAATGGCAAATGGAATTTAATGTTGGCAAGTGTGAGGTGGTCCACTTTGGTAGGAATAATGGTAGGAAGGATTATTACTTACGTGGTGAAAAACTGCAGCAGGCGACGGTGCAGAGGGACCTGGGGGTCCTTGTGCATGAGTCGCAAAAACCCAGTCTGCAGGTGCAGCAGGTGGTCAGGAAGGCGAATGGGATGCTGGCCTTCATCGCGAGGGGGATTGAATATAAAAGTAGGGAGGTCTTGCTGCGGCTGTATAGGGCATTGGTGAGGCCGCAGCTGGAGTACTGTGTGCAGTTTTGGTCGCCGCACTTACGCAAGGATATTTTGGCCTTGGAGGGAGTGCAGAGGAGGTTTACTAGGCTGATGCCGGAGTTGAGGGGATTGAGCTATGAGGAGAGGCTGAATAAATTAGGCTTGTACTCGTTAGAGTTTAGAAGAATGAGGGGAGATCTCATTGAGACGTATAAGATGATGAATGGGATGGATAGGATAGAGGTGGAGAGACTCTTCCCGCTCAGAAAGGACAGTAGGACTAGGGGGCACAGCCTCAAGATAAAGGGGGGGCGGTTTAGAACGGAGTTGAGGAGGAACTTCTTCACTCAAAGGGTGGTGAATCTCTGGAATTCTCTGCCCGTTGAAGTGGTGGAGGCTGCCTCGCTAAATATTTTTAAGACGCGGGTTGATGGGTTTTTGATAAGAGAGGGGATTAAGGGTTATGGGGAGAGGGCGGGAAAGTGGAACTGAGCCACGACAGATCAGCCATGATCTTATTGAATGGCGGGGCAGGCTCGAAGGGCTAGATGGCCTACTCCTGCTCCTATTTCTTATGTTCTTATGTTCTTAAGACAAGGCAGCTTCCCAAAGCATCAGAGTCTGGTCCAGCCCCCAACAACGGCAGGCTTCCACCCTTCAGGAAAACATGAGGACATTCACCTTTATTAGCCGAGGCACAGAATATAAGAGCAGGGAGGTTATGATGGAGCTGTATGAAACGCTGGTTAGGCCACAGCTAACTAACAGAATTTTCAAAGCAACAGGGAGAGAGGGAAAACACTTCTTCTTACCTTGTTGTCCCTTCTAAAACTAAAACTGAGAATTAACTCCTGTCACCTGACCAGTCCACAATTATTTTCCTCCCCCCAACAATGACATCACCTAAGGCTGTGGGCATGTCACTGACTGTGAGAGCTGCAGAGATCATGATTAAAAAAAACACTTCTTAAAGGCACAGTAAGATTACCAGTTCAATCAGCTCCCCTGTCAGCCTTCTCTGTTCCAAGGAAAACAACGCCAGCCTAACTAGCCTCTCTCCATCGCTGAAATGCAGCTTCCTGGTGAATCTCCTCTGCACCCTCTCCAATGCAATCACATCCTTCCTCAAGTGTGGTGACCAGAACTGCACACAGTCCTCTAGCCTAACCAGTGTTTTATACAGCTCCATCATAACTCTGCTCTTATATTCTGTGCCTCAGCTAATAAAACAAATGTCCCCATGAACCTTCTTAACCACCGTATCTACCTGTCCTGTCTTCAGGGATCTCTGGACACACACCCCAAGCTCCCTCTGTCCTCTGTCCCAGAATTGTGTATTCCAATGCCTTGTTAGTCCTTCCAGGATCCACCAGCTCACACTTTCCAAGGTTAAATTCCATTGGCCACGGTCCTGCCTATCCAACCACTCCGATCCACATTTTCCTGTAACTAAAGACTTTCTTCCTTGCTGGTTACCACAGCACCCATTAACACGCCCCTCCAAGAGATTTCACTCCTGCAAGAAGCTTTCATCAATGGAGGCAAAACCCTCACTTACAGGCTGACAGGGACAGTGGAGTGGGGAAACATCGATGAATGCCAGTTACCCAGACTTGGAGATGGCATTTGAAGAAGTGCCTCATGAGAGGCTGTGCACTGGAGTTTAACACCATCCTTCACAACAACTTTCTAACGGCATTCAACGTGTCCACAAATAATTCATCTGAAAAAATATTCTGAGGGACATTTGACAGCCACAGACATGAGGGGGAGGCTGATATGATGCAGCAGTGAGACATCAGAACTGAGGTCATTATAGGTTTACTACTGTTGGTGACTCAATACAAACTAAATCTGGTCTCTGAGTAATTCACTCCCAGGAATTCGTCCAAATATAAACCACTCCATTAGATTCCAGTCTGTAACTCACTCCCGGGTATCTGTTATTCTGTATATAAACCACCCCGAACCCCTCGATTAGATTCCAGTCTGTAACTCACTCCCGGGTATCTGTTATTCTATATATAAACCACCCCGAACCCCTCGATTAGATTCCAGTCTGTAACTCACTCCCAGGTATCTGTTATTCTATATATAAACCACCCCGAACCCCTCGATTAGATTCCAGTCTGTAATTCACTCCCGGGTATCTGTTATTCTATATATAAACCACCCCGAACCCCTCGATTAGATTCCAGTCTGTAACTCACTCCCAGGTATCTGTCATTCTGTATATAAACCACCCCGGACCCCTCGATTAGATTCCAGTCTGTGACTCACTCCCGGGTATCTGTTATTCTGTATATAAACCACCCCAAACCCCTCGATTAGATTCCAGTCTGTAACTCACTCCCAGGTATCTGTTATTCTATATATAAACTAGTCTGAACCCCTCGATTAGATTCCAGTCTGTAACTCACTCCCGGGTATCTGTTATTCTATATATAAACCACCCCGAACCCCTCGATTAGATTCCAGTCTGTAACTCACTCCCGGGAATCTGTTACTCTGTATATAAACCACTCCGAACACCTCGATTAGATTCCAGTCTGTAACTCACTCCCGGGAATCTGTTACTCTGTATATAAACCACCCCGAACCCCTCGATTAGATTCCAGTCTGTAACTCATTCCCGGGTATCTGTTATTCTATATATAAACCACCCTGAACCCCTCGATTAGATTCCGGTCTGTAACTCACTCCCGGGTATCTGTTATTCTATATATAAACGATCCCGAACCCCTAGATTAGATTCCCGTCTGTAACTCACTCCCGGGTAACTGCTGCCTTGTGTAGAGTTTAAGAGGTTTACCCTTTAATTTCTGTTTGATGATGTTGGTGATTTCTCTCTTTATTTCGATCGTCACTTTATCCAGGATCGCCTGTGCTAGAAAAAATGTAAAGGCGGTCAAAACATCCAGAAATTTTGTACTTTGGACACAAAGAGTTAGAGGGAGGGAGTGTCACAGTTTGGGGACGGAGGGAGGGAGGGAGTGTCACAGTTTGGGGACGGAGGGAGGGAGGGAGTGTCACAGTTTGGGGACGGAGGGAGGGAGGGAGTGTCACAGTTTGGAGACAGAGGGAGGGAGGGAGTGTCACAGTTTGGGGACGGAGGGAGGGAGGGAGGGAGTGTCACAGTTTGGAGACAGAGGGAGGGAGGGAGTGTCACAGTTTGGAGACAGAGGGAGGGAGGGAGTGTCACAGTTTGGAGACGGAGGGAGGGAGGGAGTGTCACAGTTTGGGGACGGAGGGAGGGAGGGAGTGTCACAGTTTGGAGACGGAGGGAGGGAGGGAGTGTCACAGTTTGGAGACGGAGGGAGGGAGGGAGTGTCACAGTTTGGAGACGGAGGGAGGGAGGGTCACAGTTTGGGGACGGAGGGAGGGAGGGAGGGAGTGTCACAGTTTGGGGACGGAGGGAGGGAGGGAGTGTCACAGTTTGGAGACTGAGGGAAGAAGCCAGGCCTGATCTCTGAGGGGGAGGGGGTTTGTACCCATTAGACTGGATCTGCTAACGTGGACTATCAGATGCTTGATTTTGTTTTCTGCCTCTTGTCGATCGAGCCCCTTGCTGTGATCGGGGATGTAATCGAGCATCAGATCCTCCAGCAGCTCTGCCAGGGCAGTCGAGCATAGCAAGCAGCCTCCAGCCTGGCCAAGCAACAATAGGCAGCTTAGGCCCCACAGCGGCCTGGCCCTCACTGTCATCTCCAGATCACTGGTCTTGGGGGAAAAGCTGAGGGCAGGCTGGGGTGGGCAAGGGGAGGGGGAACTCTCACCACGAAGTCATAGAGGCCTCTGAGCTACTGATGGGAGGGGCAGGGCCTCCACACGCCCCGCCTCAGTGTGCTCACAAAGGGCAGACATCCAAATTCTATGCTTTGGTGAAGGGCCCAGGCCTCAGCTGCTAGTCCTGCCTGTGCCCAGGCCTCAGCTGCTGGGCCAGTTGGTGCTGGGTCT
Source organism: Carcharhinus amblyrhynchos (assembly GCF_965287045.1). Classification (NCBI taxonomy): domain Eukaryota; kingdom Metazoa; phylum Chordata; class Chondrichthyes; order Carcharhiniformes; family Carcharhinidae; genus Carcharhinus; species Carcharhinus amblyrhynchos. The sequence continues at coordinate 99,037 of NW_027650282.1, read as the reverse complement.
TCTCTCCTGAGACCTAGGACCGCTTTGAGAGAGCAAAGAGCCAAAAATCAAAACAATCAATAATGACGGAGTCAGGACATTGATTGGATTTTTTTTAATTGCAGTTGGAGCCATGAGACGCAGGAACCAAACAGAGCATTGGAATATATGGAATGTTGGGCAAAGTGCGTTTGCCTCATGTAAAGTACTGTTTAAATACAATGCTTAATGGAGTCCCAATGAGTACAAATACTGATACAAGATCACAGGTATACTGTTTACATACACACATAGAGAGAGAGAGTTACAACAACTAGCGACTGATGGAGACTCCGATTTCATTCAAAATGCAATGTCATCGTACAGAAAGAGCTTTACTCTGTATCTAACCCCGTGCTGTACCTGTCCTAGGAGTGTTTGATGGGGACAGTGTAGAGGGAGCTTTACTCTGTATCTAACCCCGTGCTGTACCTGTCCTGGGAGTGTTTGATGGGGGACAGTGTAGAGGGAGCTTTACTCTGTATCTAACCCCGTGCTGTACCTGTCCTGGGAGTGTTTGATGGGGGGACAGTGTAGAGGGAGCTTTACTCTGTATCTAACCCCGTGCTGTACCTGTCCTGGGAGTGTTTGATGGGGGGAGTGTTTGATGGGGACAGTGTAGAGGGAGCTTTACCCTGTATCTAACCCCGTGCTGTACCTGTCCTGGGAGTGTTTGATGGGGGACAGTGTAGAGGGAGCTTTACTCTGTATCTAACCCTGTGCTGTACCTGTCCTGGGAGTGTTTGATGGGGGACAGTGTAGAGGGAGCATTACTCTGTATCTAACCCTGTGCTGTACCTGTCCTGGGAGTGTTTGATGGGGGACAGTGTAGAGGAAGCTTTACTCTGTATCTAACCCTGTGCTGTACCTGTCCTGGGAGTGTTTGATGGGGGACAGTGTAGAGGAAGCTTTACTCTGTATCTAACCCTGTGCTGTACCTGTCCTGGGAGTGTTTGATGGGGACAGTGTAGAGGGAGCTTTACTCTGTATCTAACCTCGTGCTGTTCCTGTCCTGGGAGTGTTTGATGGGGACAGTGTAGAGGGAGCTTTACTCTGTATCTAACCCCGTGCTGTACCTGTCCTGGGAGTGTTTGATGGGGGACAGTGTAGAGGGAGCTTTACTCTGTATCTAACCCTGTGTTTTAGGAGTGTTTGGGCCATGTTACAGGGGCTGGGTTGGGGGTGTTTGGGTGTGTTACAGGGGCTGGATTGGAGGTGTTTGGGTGTGTTACAGGGGCTGGGTTGGAGGTGTTTGGGTGTGTTACAGGGGCTGGGTTGGGGGTGTTTGGGCATGTTACAGGGGCTGGGTTGGGGGTGTGTTCAGTGGTGCGGAGAACTGGGAGGGGAGAACTGGGAGGGGAGAACTGGGAGGGGAGAACTGGGAGGGGAGTATCTCAGGCTGTGGAAGGGATTGAAACGAACAGCTCACACCTCAGGCACCAACCAACACAGCAACGAAAAGACAGTCCTCCACCCAGTCGGGCGATGATTCTGCAGTCGAACAGACGAGTGGTCGGAAGCGCCATTCCCGCTGTCTCCTGAATCCACCCCCCCCAAACAATCAAGGACAGGCTGCCATCCAGTCCGATTTCAGGAGAAGGAATGGTGGATTGACAAGATTTGATCCGTGGATCTGATATTGTCGCTGCTCCTCCTCCTCCAGCTGATCACTTCTCCCCCACCTCCTTCTATTCCACATTCTCTCACTGTCCATCAGTGTCCGCCTGACGGGAGTCTCTCCCACTCCCCGGCAACCTCTCCCTGAAGAAACACGACAAAAGGTTATACAATGTCTGTCACAGTGAGGCTCAATCCCCCTGAACGCCACCAGAATGGAGACATCGTCGGAAACACCACCATAATGACCACTCTGCGCACACTCTCTCTCTCGCGCGCGCACACTCTCTCTCGCGCGCGCACACTCTCTCTCGCGCGCGCACACTCTCTCTCGCGCGCGCACACTCTCTCTCGCGCGCGCACACTCTCTTTTGCCCACTTGCTCGCACTCCCACTCTAATTCTTAGAGCTTCCCTTGGACACTATCGCAATTCTAGCTGAAGCCAGCAGAGGGGGAACAGGGTCTGTCAGGAGATTAACCCTCTCGCCCACCTCTCCCCCATTTACACTCAGACACCGGGCAGCCTGTTCCCCTATCGGAGGGAGGGAGGATTAACCCCCTCACCCACCTCTCCCCCATTTACACTCAGACACCGGGCAGCCTGTTCCCCTATCGGAGGGAGGGAGGGGGGATTAACCCTCTCACCCACCTCTCCCCCATTTACATTCAGACACCGGGCAGCCTGTTCCCCTATCGGAGGGAGGGGGGATTAACCTTCTCGCCCACCTCTCCCCCATTTACACTCAGACACCGGGCAGCCTGTTCCCCTATCGGAGGGAGGGAGGGGGGATTAACCCTCTCACCCACCTCTCCCCATTTACACTCAGACACCGGGCAGTCTGTTCCCCTATCGGAGGGAGGGAGGATTAACCCCCTCACCCACCTCTCCCCCATTTACATTCAGACACCGGGCAGCCTGTTCCCCTATCGGAGGGAGGGGGGATTAACCCTCTCACCCACCTCTCCCCCATTTACACTGAGACACTGGGCAGCCTGTTCCCCTATTGGAGGGAGGGGGGATTAACCCTCTCACCCACCTCTCCCCCATTTACACTCAGACACCGGGCAGCCTGTTCCCCTATCGGAGGGAGGGGGGATTAACCCCCTCACCCACCTCTCCCCCATTTACACTCAGACACCGGGCAGCCTGTTCCCCTATCGGAGGGAGGGGGGATTAACCCTCTCACCCACCTCTCCCCCATTTACACTGAGACACCGGGCAGCCTGTTCCCCTATCAGAGGGAGGGGGGATTAACCCCCTCACCCACCTCTCCCCCATTTACACTCAGACACCGGGCAGCCTGTTCCCCTATCGGAGGGAGGGGGGATTAACCCTCTCACCCACCTCTCCCCCATTTACACTCAGACACCGGGCAGCCTGTTCCCCTATCGGAGGGAGGGAGGATTAACCCTCTCACCCACCTCTCCCCCATTTACATTCAGACACCGGGCAGCCTGTTCCCCTATCGGAGGGAGGGGGGATTAACCCCCTCACCCACCTCTCCCCCATTTACACTCAGACACCGGGCAGCCTGTTCCCCTATCGGAGGGAGGGAGGGGGGATTAACCCCCTCACCCACCTCTCCCCCATATACACTCAGACACCGGGCAGCCTGTTCCCCTATCGGAGGGAGGGAGGATTAACCCTCTCACCCACCTCTCCCCCATTTACACTCAGACACCGGGCAGCCTGTTCCCCTATCGGAGGGAGGGAGGATTAACCCTCACGCCCACCCCTCCCCATATACACTCAGACACCGGGCAGCCTATCTGGCTCTCCCAGGCAGCTGAAGGCACAGCCACCAATGGTGGAGTGATGGGAATTAGGGGATCCTTCAGAGACCGTAATTGAAGGAGAACACAGATCTTGGAGGGTTGTAGAAGGTTACAGCGATAGGGGGGGAGGGAACGAGTGAGGGAGGGATTTGAACAGGAGGATGAGAATCGTAGGGGCTGGAGGAGGTTACAGAGATAGGGAGGGAGGGAGGGATTTGACCAGGAGGATGAGAATTAGGAATGAGGGGACCTCCTTGGTCTCTCTCTCTTTCTCCTTCAATCTCACTCCCCCTCAGTCCCTGGAATCTCTGATGATACTGATGTAAAAAGGGGTGAGATGGGGGGTGATTTGCAGAGACAGGGGCCGTGTTCCTCGACTGGTGAAGATGAAATGATAATCCATTTGATGTTCAGATGATGGAAAGATTTGATCGGGTCGATAGAGAGAAATTACTGCCTCTGGTGGGGGTTGGCTGGGGGTGGGGGGAAGAGTGGAGAACAAAGGGGGAGGGGGCAGAATCTTCCACTGTCAGGCAGGCCATTTGGGGGAAGAACATAAGAAATAGGAGCAGGAGTCGGCCACCTAGCCCTTCGAGCCTGCCCCGCCATTCAATAAGATCATGGCTGATCTGTCGTGGCTCAGTTCCACTTTCCTGCCCTCTCCCCATAACCCTTAATCCCCTCTCTTATCAAAAACCCATCAACCCGCATCTTAAAAATATTTAGCGAGGCAGCCTCCACCACTTCAACGGGCAGAGAATTCCAGAGATTCACCACCCTTTGAGTGAAGAAGTTCCTCCTCAACTCCGTTCTAAACCATCCCCCCTTTATCTTGAGGCTGTGCCCCCTAGTCCTATTGACCTTTCTGAGCGGGAAGAGTCTCTCCACCTCTATCCTATCCATCCCATTCATCATCTTATACGTCTCAATGAGATCTCCCCTCATTCTTCTAAACTCTAATGAGTACAAGCCTAATTTATTCAGCCTCTCCTCATAGCTCAACCCCCTCAACTCCGGCATCAGCCCAGTAAACCTCCTCTGCACTCCCTCCAAGGCCAAAATATCCTTGCGTAAGTGCGGCGACCAAAACTGCACACAGTACTCCAGCTGCGGCCTCACCAATGCCCTATACAGCTGCAGCAAGACCTCCCTACTTTTATATTCAATCCCCCTCGCGATGAAGGCCAGCATCCCATTCGCCTTCCTGACCACCTGCTGCACCTGCAGGCTGGGTTTTTGCGACTCATGCACAAGGACCCCGAGGTCCCTCTGCACTGTCGCCTGCTGCAGTTTTTTGCCACGTAAGTAATAGTCCTTCCTACCATTATTCCTACCAAAGTGGACCGCCTCGCACTTGCCAACATTAAATTCCATTTGCCATTTCCTGGCCCATTCACCCAGCCTATCTAGATCCTTCTGCAGACTCTCCACACCCTCCGCGCAATTTGCCGTTCCACCAATCTTGGTGTCATCAGCAAATTTCGACACCATACACTCGGTTCCCTCCTCCAGATCATCTGTATAAATGGTAAATAGCTGAGGCCCCAGCACCAACCCCTGGGACACTCCACTAGTCACCATCCGCCAATCCGAATAGCACCCATTGACCCCCACTCTCTGCCTCCTATTTGACAAACAATCCTCTATCCACGCTAACACCCTACCCCCAACTCCATGCCCTTCTGCAATAACCTCTTGTGAGGTACCTTGTCAAACGTCTTCTGAAAATCGGGTGTTAGTGATGGAAAGGTGGTAGGACTGGAGGGTCTTAATGACATTACTGTTACTAGAGAGGCGGTGCTCGACAGACTGGAGGGGCTGATTGTGCACAAGTCCCCAGGACCGGATGGAATGCATCCGAGGGTTCTGAAAGAAATGGCGGAGGTGATAGTGGATGCCTTGGTGGTTATTTTCCAGACATTGCTGGATTCCGGGGAAGTGCCGGAAGATTGGAAAACGGCTAATGTTACGCTGTTGTTTAAGAAGGGTGCCAGGCAAAAGGCAGGGAATTATAGGCCGGTTAGTTTAACGTCTGTGGTAGGTAAAATGTTAGAATCCGTCATTAAGGAGGAAATTGCGAGGCATCTTGAAGGGAATTGCTTGATAGAGCAGACGCAGCACGGTTTCATTAAAGGGAAGTCGTGTCTGACAAATTTACTGGAGTTCTATGAGGATGTGTCTAGGGCAGTGGATAGAGGAGAGCCGGTGGATGTGGTCTTTCTGGATTTTCAGAAGGCGTTTGACAAAGTACCTCACAAGAGGTTATTGCAGAAGGTCGAGGGACATGGAGTTGGGGGTAGGGTGTTAGCGTGGATAGAGGATTGGTTGTCAAATAGGAGGCAGAGAGTGGGGGTCAACGGGTGCTATTCGGATTGGTGGATGGTGACTAGTGGAGTGCCCCAGGGGTCGGTGCTGGGGCCTCAGCTTTTTACCATTTATATAGATGATCTGGAGGAGGAAACCGAGTGTATGGTGTCGAAATTTGCTGATGACACCAAGATTGGGGGAACGGCAAATTGTGCGGAGGGTGTGGAGAGTCTGCAGAAGGATCAAGATAGGCTGGGCAAATGGGCCAGGAAATGGCAAATGGAATTTAATGTTGGCAAGTGTGAGGTGGTCCACTTTGGTAGGAATAATGGTAGGGAGGACTATTACTTACATGGCGAAAAACTGCAGCAGGCAACGGTGCAGAGGGACCTCAGGGTCCTTGTGCATGAGTCGCAAAAACCCAGCTTGCAGGTGCAGCATGTGGTCAGGAAGGCGAATGGGATGCTGGCCTTCATAGCGAGGGGGATTGAATATAAAAGTAGGGAGGTCTTGCTGCAGCTGTATAGGGCATTGGTGAGGCCGCAGCTGGAGTACTGTGTGCAGTTTTGGGCGCCGCACCTGCGCAAAGATATTTTGGCCTTGGAGGGAGTGCAGAGGAGGTTTACTAGGCTGATACCGGAGTTGAGGGGGTTGAGCTATGAGGACAGGCTGAATAAACTAGGCTTGTACTCGTTAGAGTTTAGAAGAATGAGGGGAGATCTCATTGAGACGTATAAGATGATGAATGGGATGGATAGGATAGAGGTGGAGAGACTCTTCCCGCTCAAAAAAGACAGTAGGACTAGGGGGCACAGCCTCAGGATAAAGGGGGGGGGTGCGGTTTAGAACGGAGTTGAGGAGGAACTTCTTCACTCAAAGGGTGGTGAATCTCTGGAATTCTCTGCCCGTTGAAGTGGTGGAGGCTACCTCGCTAAATATTTTTAAGACGCGGGTTGATGGGTTTTTGATAAGAGAGGGGATTAAGGGTTATGGGGAGAGGGCGGGAAAGTGGAACTGAGCCACGACAGATCAGCCATGATCTTATTGAATGGCGGGGCAGGCTCGAAGGGCTAGATGGCCTACTCCTGCTCCTATTTCTTATGTTCTTATGTTCTTATCAAGAAAGACCACATCCACCGGCTCTCCTCTATCCACCGCCCGAGACACATCCTCATAGAACTCCAATAAATTTGTCAGACACGACTTCCCTTTAACGAAACCGTGCTACGTCTGCTCTTTCAAGCAATTCCCCTCAAGATGCCTTGCTATTTCCTCCTTGATGATGGATTCTAACATTTTACCTACAACAGATGTTAAACTGACCGGCCTATAATTCCCTGCCTTTTGCCTGGCACCCTTCTTAAACAACGGCGTAACATTAGCCGCTTTCCAATCTTCCGGCACTTCCCCGGAATCCAGTGACGTCTGGAAAATAACCACCAAGGCATCCACTATCACCTCCGCCATTTCTTTCAGAACCCTCGGATGCATTCCATCCGGTCCTGGGGACTTGTCCACAATCAGTCCCTCCAGTCTGTCGAGCACCGCCTCTCTAGTAACAATAATGTCATTGAGACCCTCCAGTCCTACCACCTTTCCATCTCGAACACCCGGCAAATTATTCACGTCCTCCTCTGTGAAGACAGAAACAAAAAAGTTATTCAAGACCTCAGCCATTTCCCCATCCCCTACCACTAAGACCCCCCTCTCATCCTCTAAGGGTCCAACGTTCACCCGAGTCAGCCTCTTCCTTTTTATATATTTATAAAAACTCTTGCTATCCTTTTTTATATTAAGTGCTAGCCCAGCTTCATAGTTTCTCCTACCCTTCTTTATCAACTTCTTTGTCAAACTTTGTTGACATTTAAACGTCTCCCAATCCTCTTCTCACCCACTACTCTCAGCTACTCTAAACGCCTCTGCTTTTAACACTTTACTTCACCTCCTTCGTTATCCACGGCTGATTATCTCTCCTCCTACTGTCCTTTTTAACCATTGGAATAAATTTCTGCTGAGCACCAAGAAAGATCTCCTGAAAGATCCTCCACTGCTCCTCAGCAGACCTACCTTCCAACACGCTCCCCCAGTCAACGGGGAACGTCAGGAAGCATTTCCTCACACAAAGGGGAATGGAATTCAGGAACTCTGTCCCTCTTCGCCCCCACAGGAGGTTCAATAGCAACATTTAAAAAGCATTTGGATAAGTACATGGCTGGGGAAAGATTCGAGGGATATGGGCCAAAAGCAGGCAATTGGGACTAGCTGGGAGGGCAGCATGGGTCAGCATGGTGGGGCCAAAGGGCCTGTTTGTGGGCCGTGTTGCCCTGTGACTCTAAAGGGGGAGTTGAAGCTGGGGTTAAAATAGAAAGTTCAGATCGGAGATAGATTTATGTTGTGGACAAGGAGATTAAGGTTTACAGAACTGAGATGGGTGGATGGACTTTAGATAGAGATCAGCTAGAATCTGATTGAATGGTGAACAGGATTGAGGGGCTGAGTGGCCTCTTCCTGTTTCTGTGTCAGAGACACAGGAGGCTTTTACACCATCTATCAACGACCTGCATCACCACAGATCGATTCCAGGCTGTAACTCACTCCGAGGTACTGTTATTCTATATATAAACCACCCCAAACGCCTCGATTAGATTCCAGTCTGTAACTCGCTCCCGGGTATCTGTTATTCTACATATAAACCACCCCGAACCCCTCGATTAGATTCCAGTCTGTAACTCGCTCCCGGGTATCTGTTATTCTATATATAAACCACCCCAAACGCCTCGATTAGATTTCAGTCTGTAACTTGCTCCCGGGTATCTGTTATTCTATATATAAACCACCCCGAACCCCTCGATTAGATTCCAGTCTGTAACTCACTCCCGGGTATCTGTTATTCTATATATAAACCACCCCAAAACCCTCGATTAGATTCCAGTCTGCAACTCACTCCCGGGTATCTGTTATTCTATATATAAACCACCCCAAACCCCTCGATTAGATTCCAGTCTGTAACTCACTCCCAGGTAACTGTTATTCTGTATATAAACCACCCCGAACCCCTCGATTAGATTCCAGTCTGTAACTCACTCCCAGGTATCTGTTATTCTGTATAGAAACCACCCCGAACCCCTCGATTAGATTCCAGTCTGTAACTCACTCCCGGGTATCTGTTATTCTATATATAAACCACCCCAAACCCCTCGATTAGATTCCAGTCTGTAACTCACTCCCGTGTATCTGTTATTCTATATATAAACCACCCCGAACCCCTCGATTAGATTCCAGTCTGTAACTCACTCCCGGGTATCTGTTATTCTATATATAAACCACCCCGAACCCCTCGATTAGATTCCAGTCTGTAACTCACTCCCGGGTATCTGTTATTCTATATATAAACCACCTCGAACCCCTCAATTAGATTCCAGTCTGTAACTCAATCCCAGGTATCTGTTATTCTATATATAAACCACACCAAACCCCTGGATTAGATTCCAGTCTGTAACTCACTCCGGGGTATCTGTTATTCTATACATAAACCACCCCGAACCCCTGGATTAGATTCCAGTCTGTAACTCACTCCCGGGTATCTGTTATTCTATATATAAACCACCCCGAACCCCTGGATTAGATTCCAGTCTGTAACTCACTCCCGGGTATCTGTTATTCTATATATAAACCACCCCGAACCCCTCGATTGGATTCCAGTCTGTCACTCACTCCCGGGTATCTGCTATTCTATATATAAACCACCCCGAACCCCTGGATTAGATTCCAGTCTGTCACTCACTCCCGGGTATCTGTTATTCCATATATAAACCGCCCCGAACCCCTCGATTAGAGTCGAGTGTGTAACTCACTCCCCGGTATCTGTTATTCTATATATAAACCACCCTGAACCCCTCGATGAGATTCCAGTCTGTAACTCACTCCAGGGTATCTGCTTTTCTATACATAAACCACCCCGAACCCTTCGATTAGATTCCAGTCTGTAACTTACTCCCGTGTATCTGTTATTCTATATATAAACCATCCCGAACCCCTCGATTAGATTCCAGTCTGCAACTCAATCCCAGGTATCTGTTATTCGATAGATAAACCACCCCAAACCTCTTGATTAGATTCCAGTCTGTATTTCACTCCCAGGTATCTGTTATTCTATATATAAACCACCCCGAACCCCTCGATTAGATTCCAGTCTGTAACTCACTCCCGGGTATCTGCTATTCTATATATAAACCACCCCGAACCCCTGGATTAGATTCCAGACTGTCACTCACTCCCGGGTATCTGTTATTCTATATATAAAGCGTCCCGAATCCCTCGATTAGATTCCAGTCAGTAACTCACTCCCAGGTATCTGTTATTGTATGTATAAACCACCCCGAACCTCTCGATTAGATTCCGGTCTGTAACTCACTCCTGTGATTCTGTTATTCTATATATAAACCGCCCTGAACCCCTCGATTAGAGTCCAGTCTGTAACTCACTCCCGGGTATCTGTTATTCTACATATAAACCACTCCGAACCCCTCGATTAGATTCTAGTCTGTAACTCACTCCCGGGTATCTGCTATTCTATATATAAACCACCCCAAACCCCTCGATTAGATTCCAGTCTGTATTTCGCTCCCAGGTATCTGTTATTCTATATATAAACCACCCTGAACCCCTCGATTAGATTCCAGTCTGTAACTCACTCCCGGGTATCTGTTATTCTGTATATAAACCATCCCGAACCCTTCGATTAGATTCCAGTCTGTAACTCACTCCCGGGTATCTGTTATTCTATACATAAGCCACGCCGAACCCTTCGATTAGATTCCAGTCTGTAACTCACTCCCAGGTATCTGTTATTCTATACATAAGCCACGCCGAACCCTTCGATTAGATTCCAGTCTGTAACTCAATCCCAGGTATCTGTTATTGTATGTATAAACCACCCCGAACCTCTCGATTAGATTCCGGTCTGTAACTCACTCCTGTGATTCTGTTAGTCTATATATAAACTGCCCCGAACCACTCGATGAGATTCCAGTGTGTAACTCACTCCCGGGTATCGGTAATTCGATATATAAACCACCCCAAACCTCTTGATTAGATTCCAGTCTGTCACTCACTCCCGGGTATCTGTTATTCTATATATAAACCACCCCAAACCCCTTGATTAGATTCCAGTGTGTAACTCACTCCCGGGTATCTGTTATTCTATATATAAACCATCCCGAACCCCTCGATTAGATTCCAGTCTGTAACTCACTCCCGGGTATCTGTCATTCTATATATAAACCATCCCGAACCCCTCGATTATATTCCAGTTTGTAACTCACTCCCAGACATCTGTTATTCTATATAAACCATCCCGAACCCCTCGATTAGATTCCAGTCTGTAACTCACTCCCGGACATATGTTATTCTATGTATAAACCACCCTGAACCCCTCGATTAGATTCCTGTCTGTTCCTCACTCCCGGATATCTGTTATTCTATATATAAACCACCCCGAACACCTCGATTAGATTCCAGTCTGTAACTCACTCCCGGGTATCTGATATTGTATATATAAACCACCCCGAACCCCTCGTTTAGATTCCAGTCTGTAACTCACTCCCGGGTATCTGTTATTCTATATATAAACCACCCCGAACCCCTCGATTAGATTCCAGTCTGTAACTCACTCCCGGGTATCTGTTATTCTATATATAAACCACCTCGAACCCCTCAATTAGATTCCAGTCTGTAACTCAATCCCAGGTATCTGTTATTCTATATATAAACCACACCAAACCCCTGGATTAGATTCCAGTCTGTAACTCACTCCGGGGTATCTGTTATTCTATACATAAACCACCCCGAACCCCTGGATTAGATTCCAGTCTGTAACTCACTCCCGGGTATCTGTTATTCTATATATAAACCACCCCGAACCCCTGGATTAGATTCCAGTCTGTAACTCACTCCCGGGTATCTGTTATTCTATATATAAACCACCCCGAACCCCTCGATTGGATTCCAGTCTGTCACTCACTCCCGGGTATCTGCTATTCTATATATAAACCACCCCGAACCCCTGGATTAGATTCCAGTCTGTCACTCACTCCCGGGTATCTGTTATTCCATATATAAACCGCCCCGAACCCCTCGATTAGAGTCGAGTGTGTAACTCACTCCCCGGTATCTGTTATTCTATATATAAACCACCCTGAACCCCTCGATGAGATTCCAGTCTGTAACTCACTCCAGGGTATCTGCTTTTCTATACATAAACCACCCCGAACCCTTCGATTAGATTCCAGTCTGTAACTTACTCCCGTGTATCTGTTATTCTATATATAAACCATCCCGAACCCCTCGATTAGATTCCAGTCTGCAACTCAATCCCAGGTATCTGTTATTCGATAGATAAACCACCCCAAACCTCTTGATTAGATTCCAGTCTGTATTTCACTCCCAGGTATCTGTTATTCTATATATAAACCACCCCGAACCCCTCGATTAGATTCCAGTCTGTAACTCACTCCCGGGTATCTGCTATTCTATATATAAACCACCCCGAACCCCTGGATTAGATTCCAGACTGTCACTCACTCCCGGGTATCTGTTATTCTATATATAAAGCGTCCCGAATCCCTCGATTAGATTCCAGTCAGTAACTCACTCCCAGGTATCTGTTATTGTATGTATAAACCACCCTGAACCCCTCGATTAGATTCCAGTCTGTAACTCACTCCCGGGTATCTGTTATTCTATATATAACCCCCCCCGAACCCCTCGATTAGATTCCAGTCTGTAACTCACTCCCGGATATCTGTTATTCTATATCTAAACCATCCTGAACCCCTCGATTAGATTCCAGTCTGTAACTCACTCCCGGGTATCTGTTATTGTACATATAAACCATCCCGAACCCCTCGATTAGATTCCAGTCTGTTCCTCACTCCCGGAATCTGTTATTCTATATATAAACCATCCTGAACCCCTCGATTAGATTCCAGTCTGTAACTCACTCCATGGTATCTGTTATTCTATATATAAACCACCCTGAACCCCTCGATTAGATTCCAGTCTGTAACTCACTCCCGGGTATCTGTTATTTTATATATAAACCACCCTGAACTCCTCGATTAGATTCCAGTCTGTAACTCACTCCCGGCTAACTTTCACTCTATATATCAACCACCCTGAACCCCTCGATTCGATTCCAGTCTGTAACTCACTCCCGGCTAACATTCACTCCATATATCAACCACCCTGAACCCTTCGATTAGATTCCAGTCTGTAACTCACCCCCGGGTATTTGTTATTTTATATATAAACCACCCCGAACCCCTCGATTAGATTCCAGTCTGTAACTCAGTCCGAGGTATCTGTTATTCTATATATAAACCACCCCGAACCCCTCGATTAGAATCCAGTCTGTAACTCACTCCCGGGTATCTGTTATTCTATATATAAACCATCCCGAACCCCTCAATTAGATTCCAGTCTGTAACTCACTCCCGGGTATCTGTTATTCTGTGTATAAACCACCCTGAACCCCTCGATTAGACTCCAGTCTGTTCCTCGCTCCCAGATATCTGTTATTCTATATATAAACCACCCAGAACCCCTCGATTAGATTCCAGTCTGTAACTCACTCCCAGGTATCTATTATTCTATATATAAACCACCCCGAACCCCTCGATTAGATTCCAGTCTGTAACTCGCTCCCGGGTATCTGTTATTCTATATATAAACCATCCTGAACCCCTCGATTAGATTCCAGTCTGTTCCTCACTCCCGGATATCTGTTATTCTATATATAAACCATCCTGAACCCCTTGATTAGATTCCAGTCTGTAACTCACTCCCGGGTATCTGTTATTCTATATATAAACCACCCCGAACCCCTCGATTAGATTCCAGTCTGTTCCTCACTCCCGGATATCTGTTATTCTATATATAAACCACCCTGAACCCCTCGATTAGATTCCAGTCTGTTCCTCACTCCCGGATATCTGTTATTCTATATATAAATCATCCTGAACCCCTCGATTAGATTCCAGTCTGTCACTCACTCCCGGGTACCTGTTATTGTACATATAAACCATCCCAAACCCCTCGATTAGATTCCAGTCTGTTGCTCACTCCCGGATATCTGTTATTCTATATATAAACCATACTGAACCCCTCGATTAGATTCCAGTCTCTTTCTCATTCCCGGGTATCTGTTATTCTATATATAAACCACCCCGAACCCCTCGATTAGATTCCAGTCTGTAACTCACTCCCGGGTACTGTTATTCTATATATAAACCACCCCGAACCCCTCGATTAGATTCCAGTCTGTAATTCCGTCCTAATTTGCCTTCAGATTTCTGCATTCCTGCTGCGGGTGTTTGATTTCTCCAGCATTTTAATCTGGTGTTGGACATTCTCTATCTACCCGTCTCTCTCTCTCTTTCATCGTCTCTCTCTGTCTGTCACTCTCCTTATATCTCTCTTTCACATTTTTTCTCTCTCTCTCTCACGTTCTTTCATTCTCTCTCTCTCCTTACATCTCTGTTTCACGCTCTCTTTCATTGTTCCTTTATATTTCTATTTCACCTCTTTCTCTGTCTCTCTTCTATATCTCTTTCACACTCTCTTTTTCATTGTCTCTGTGTCTTACTTTCACAGTCTGTGTCTCCCACTCTCTGTTTCTCTTTGTCTCCTTTTCACATTCCCTTTCTCTGTCCCCCCCTCTCTCTGTCTCTGTCTGTCCCTCCCTCTCTCTGTCTCTGTCTGTCCCTCCCTCTCTCTGTCTCTGTCTGTCCCCCCCTCTCTCTGTCTCTGTCTGTCCCCCTCCTCTCTGTCTCTGTCTGTCTCCCCCCTCTCCCTATCTGTTTGTCTCCCCCTCTCTCTGTCTGTTTACCCACCCTCCCGTCTACCCCCGCCTCTCTCTCTGTCTCCCCCCGCTCTCTCTCTCAGTCTCCCCCCGCTCTCTCTCTCAGTCTCCCCCCGCTCTCTCTCTCAGTCTCCCCCCGCTCTCTCTCTCAGTCTCCCCCCGCTCTCTCTCTCAGTCTCCCCCCGCTCTCTCTCTCAGTCTCCCCCCGCTCTCTCTCTCTCTGTCTCCCCCCGCTCTCTCTCTCTGTCTCCCCCCGCTCTCTCTCTCTCTGTCTCCCCCCGCTCTCTCTCTCTCTGTCTCCCCCCGCTCTCTCTCTCTCTGTCTCCCCCCGCTCTCTCTCTCTCTGTCTCCCCCCGCTCTCTCTCTCTGTCTCCCCCCGCTCTCTCTCTCTCTGTCTCCCCCCCGCTCTCTCTCCCCCCCTCTCTCTCTCCCCCCTCTCTCTCTCTCTCTGTCTCCCCCCGCTCTCTCTCTCTGTCTCCCCCCCGTCTCCCCCCCCCCCTCTCTGTTTCCCCCCTCCTCGCTCCGCCTTGCTGCCCACTCTCTCCATCGCCCTGGATTGTGGGGATGTGAGGTATTCCGCATTCTCACCTTTGTTTACACTGTGCCGCCTCCCGTGTCCCCTTCCGAGGGAAGTGATCGCTGCCTCTCCGCCTTTGGTCCAGTTGCTGTGCCGGACTTGCCTCCCACGTTGCCGGCGATGCCTGATCCAGGGGCCGAGGAGGGGCTGCGGGAGGCTGCCCCGCGTTGCCGGCCCTTCAGGTACTCCTTGTAGTTCTTGGTGAGCAGGGTGTAGAGGAAGGGGTTGACGCAGCTGTTGCCATAGGTCAGGCAGGTGACCAGGTCATTGATGCGGCTCTGGGTCCTGAAGGAGAGGCGGAAGGCGGGGGCGTACAGGGGGAAGAGCTGCCATACCCAGAATGGCAGGAAGCACGCCCAATAGGTCAGCACGATGGCAAAGACCAGGCCCACCACCTTGAGGCGGGGTGAGCGGCGAACGGGCGCCCGGGTCTGGGCCTGCCAGTAGGCCCGGGCCAGGCCTGCGTACAGGTAACCGATGAGCAGGCCAGGGCCTAAGAAGCTGGTGCCAAAGAGGAGGGTGAGGTAGAGACGGCTGTCCTCCTCACTCCAGCCGGGTGTGCACAGGCGCCTGGCCGGCCCGTCCTCCAGCACCCTCTCCTCCAGCTGGATAGTCACCATCATGGGCAGGGTGAGGGCCAGCGACGCCAGCCAGACCAGGGCTGCCAACAGCCTGCGGGGAGTCCGCGCCCGGCCCCGGGCAGACTGCAGGGGGCGGGTGACGGCCGCGTGGCGCTCACAGCTCATCAGGGCCAGGGTGAAGATACTGGCGTGCATGGTCAGCAGGTCGAGTGCCAGCAGGGCCCGGCAGCCCGCCTCACCAAAGGCCCAGTCCTTCACCAGGCTGTTATAGACAATGAAGGGCACGGTGGATAGGTAGAGGAGATCAGCCAGGGCCAGGTTCACCACGTGGACATACATGGAGGCACTTGGCCGCAGAACTCGACACATCAGCACCAGCGTGTAGATATTGCCCGCTGAGCCTGCCAGGCACATCAGGGATAGGACAGCGCCAATGAAGGCAGGCACCGCCAATCCCTCCCCGGGGGGTTCCAGGGGAAGCGACAGGTTCAGGAGGGAGCCCGAGGTGTTGGCGTCCTCCATGACTGAGCCAGTGCGAAGTAGATCACCTCCCGACGGGAAATGCCACAGCGTTGACTTGGAGCCCCTTCCTGGAGCGCTAACACATCACGCCGAATAAACCCCCCCACCCTGACTCTTTCCCTCTGTCTCTTTCCCTCTCCAAATATTGTCCCAGGTCGGACTCGGTGTGAGCGAGCTCACACTTGGCCAAGGATTTCTGTGCAGTCTTCTGATCCTACAACACTCCACTCTCTCTCTCTCTCGCGCTCGCACTCTGTTTCTCTACTCTGCTCTGTCCCACCACCATCCCAGACATTCCTGACTCCCCACTGATCTAGGCAGAGACCCAGCCGCTGATGTCAATACAGGAGATGGACAGGCACGCGCAGAGAGACAGAGAGAGAGAGAGAGAGAGAGTAAAAACACCTGCTAAACTACAGAGAAACTGGGGGAGAGAGGAACAGGGAGAGGAAGAAAGAAAGGGAGACAAAGACAGAGAGACAGAGAGAGACAGACAGAGAGAGAGAAAAACAGAGAGAGCGACCCTGACTCATCAGTCTGACCCCTGTGGAGTCAGAAAAAGAGAAAGAATGAGATAGAGAGAGAGAGAGAGAGAGAGTTAAAAACTCCTGCTCTATTGCAAAGAGAGAGGGGAAAGTAGGACAGGAACAGAGAGCGAGAACGAGAAATAGAGAGACAGAGAGGGGGAAAGCAAGAGAATAGAGATGGGCTGAAAGGCCTCTTCTTGTGCCGAAAAGCTTTATGATTGTATGATGGTGAGAGAGACAGAGAGAGACAGAGACACAGACAGACAGACAAAGAAAGAGAGAGGCAGAGAGAGACAGACACAGAGAGAGAGAGAGAGCGTGACACAGAGAGACAGAGATAGCAACAGGCAGAGGGGGAGACACAGGAGAGCATGAGACAGAGAGACAGAGAAACAGACACACATAGACAGAGACAATGAGAGAGAGAGAGAGAGACACACACACAGAGAGGGAGAGCAAGCGAGCGAGACAGAGGGGATCAGAGATGCAGGTAGATATTTAGCAAGGAATTGGAGGGCAGTAAGAGGATCGAGTCTTAGCGTCAATTCAATCAATACCTCAGTCATTACCCCACATCAACCTGTCTCCGATGGAAACTTGCAGGTGGTGGTATTCCCCATGTATCTGCTGTCACCCTAGCCCTCTTCCCCCCCCACACCCCTTGTCCTTCTAGGTGGTAGAGGTGGCGGGTTTGGAAGGTGCTGTGGAAGGAGCCTTGGTGAGTCACTGCAGTGCATCTTGTAGATGGTACACACGGCTGCCTCTGTGTGTCGGTGGTGGAGGGAGTGAATGTTGAGGGTGGGGGTTAGTGTGTCAATCGAGCGGGGCTGCTTTGTCCCGGATGGTGTCGAGCTTCTCGAGTGTTGTTGAGAGCCGCTCTCATCCAGGCAAGTGGAGAGTATTCCATCACACTCCTGACTTGTGTCCTTGTAGATGTGGACAGGCTTTGGGGGGAGTCAGGAGGTGAGTTACTCTCCGCAGGATTCCCAGCCTCTGACCTGCTGTGGGAGCCACAGTATTTATATGGCTGGGTCTGGTTCAGTTTTTCGTTGATGATATCATGGAATCATAGAATTCCTGCAGTGCCAAAGAGGCCATTTAGCCCATCGAGTGCGCACCAACTCTCTGATTAAGTATCTTACCCAGGCTCTCTCCCTAACACTTTCCCCACAACACTACACATTCACCTGTGGCTAATCCATCTAACCTTCATACCTTTGGACACTAAGGGACAATTTAGAACGGCCAATCCACCTAAACTGCACATCTTTGGAGTGTGGGAGGAAACCCGAGCAACCGGAAGAAACACACGCAGACATGGGAAACTCCACACAGTCACCCAGGGCCGGAATTGAATCCGGGACCCTGGCGCTGTGAGGCAGCAGCGCTGACCACTGTGCCACCCTAATAGGTTAGGGTTTTTCTCTTGAGAAAATAGAACTGATGGAGGGCTGTAAAATCATGAATCCCCAGGATATTACCATTGAATATCAGGGGGCAATGGTTAGGTCCTCCACTGTTGTAGATAGTCATTGCCTGGCACTTGTGAGGCATGAATCTACTCGAGGATTTGAGCTCCATAATCCAGGCCCACACTCCCCACCCAACCCCTCCCCCCTCCCCCTCCCCCTCCCCCACCCCCTGACCCCGGTGCCAGTACTGAGGGAGTGCTGCACTGTCGGGGGTAGATGTATATACTCTAGGATTTGAGCTCCGTAATCCAGGCTGACACTCCCCCCGGTGCCGGTACTGAGGGAGCGCTGCACTGTCGGAATTGGAATAAGGTGGGGAGAGGGAGATCGCGTGAGCCAAGACATGCTTCCCGCCCACTCTCAGACATGGCAGACGCTCTTGTCTGCACGACAGGATTGAGCTTTCAAAGCATCTGGAATTCTACCTTTGTAGGAGTGAAACTCTGGCCAAACGCCACTAATGAACGTAGCAGGGTCACACAGTGAGGGCTGACTGAGACAGCACAGGCCTCCGATTGCACAGACAACGCAGCAAAGCATCAGCCCAAACCACTGACCACTGGGACTCCCACCCCACTGACCACTGGGACCCCCACCCCTCTGACCACAGAGTTCCCCACACCACTGACCACTGGGACCCCCACCCCTCTGACCACAGAGTTCCCCACACCACTGACCACTGGGACCCCCACCCCTCTGACCACAGAGTTCCCCACACCACTGACCACTGGGACCCCCACCCCTCTGACCACAGAGTTCCCCACACCACTGACCACTGGGACCCCCACACCACTGAGACCCCCACACCACTGACCACAGAGTTCCCCACACCACTGAGACCCCCACACCACTGACCACTGAGACCCCCACACCAACACCCAGCCTCTCTCCTCCGGGATCCCATCGAACCACACACCATTCCACAGGCTGATTACCAAACCACCCCCACAATACAATGTCAATGCTACACCCTCCCGCCTACAGGAAGGGGGGAGTCACGCACCCCAAACTCGCCTGCCCCCACACAGGGCCACCTCGTTGGTCTGTACCACATGCAGATGAAGGAGCAGGAAGAGGCCAATCTGCCCCTCAGTCCTGTTCATTGATCAAAGGCATCCTGTCTGATATGACTGAGGCTGGACTGAGGAATTAAACAGTGTCTTCAAGGAAGAAACAGGGAGGGAGAGAGAGGCAGAGAAAGAGAGAGAGAGAGAGAGAGACAGACCGAGAGAGAGAGGGACTGAGACCAAGAGAGAGGGACCGAGAGAGAGAGGGACCGAGAGAGAGAGGGACCGAGAGAGAGAGGGACCGAGAGAGAGAGGGACCGAGACCAAGAGAGAGGGACCGAGAGAGAGAGGGACCGAGAGAGAGAGGGACCGAGAGAGAGAGGGACCGAGAGAGAGAGGGACCGAGAGAGAGAGAGAGGGACCGAGAGAGAGAGAGAGGGACCGAGAGAGAGGGACCGAGAGGGAGAGCGACCGAGAGGGAGAGCGACCGAGATCAAGAGAGAGGGAGAGAGAAAGAAAGAGACTGAGAGGAGAGAGAAACAGAGAGACAAAGAGACAGAGACAGAGAGAGAGAGACAGACGGACACAGAGAGAGACAGACAGATAGAGACAGAGAGTGAGAGACAGGGAGAAAGAGAGACCGAGAAAGAGGGAGAGAGAGGGAGAGAAAGAGAGAGACAGAGAGACAAAGAAACCGAGGGACAGAGAGAGAGAGAGACAGGCAGAGACAGAGAGAGTCACAGAGAGAGAGGGAGAGACAGAGAGACTGAGAAAGAGGGAGAGACAAACCGAGAGAGAGGGAGAGAGAGACAAAGAGAGGGAGAGAGAGAGGGAGAGAGAGAGGGAGAGAGAGAGAGGGGGAGAGAGAGGGGGAGAGAGAGGGGGAGAGAGAGGGGGAGAGAGAGAGGGAGAGGGAGAGGGAGAGGGAGGGGGAGAGAGAGGGGGAGAGAGAGAGGGAGAGGGAGAGAGAGAGGGAGAGGGAGAGAGACAAAGAGAGGGAGAGAGACAAAGAGAGGGAGAGAGACAGAGAAAGAGACTTTCCAAAATCGCATTTGGAAAGATTCAGATTCAGTTTAATCCGGGATAGTCAGTACAGTTTGGTCTGTACTGCCTCACAAATTTGACTGAATTCTTTGAGGAGGTAACTAAGTGTGTGGATGAAGGTAGAGCAGTTGATGTTGTATACATGGATTTTAGAAAGGTGTTTGATAAGGTTCCCCATGGTAGGCTCATGAAGAAGATAAGGAGGTGCGAAATAGAAGGAAATTTGGCCGATTGGGTAAGTAACTGGCTGTATCATAGAAGAGGGTAGCGGAGGGAAAATGTTCAGACTGGAGGCTGGTTACCAGCGGTGTACCACAGGGATCAGTGCTGGGTCCTCTGCTATTTGTGATTCTTATCAATGACTCGGAAGAAAGGGCTGAAGGGTGGGTTAGTAAATTTGCTGATGACACCAAGTTTGGTGGAGTAGTGGATGAGGTGGAGGGCTCTTGCAGGCTGCAAAGAGACATTGATAGGATGCTGAGCTGGGCCGAAAAGTGGCAGATGGAGTTTAACCCTGAGAAGTGCGAGGTGATTCATTTTGGTAGGACAAACTTGAATGCGGATTACAGGGTCAACGGCAGGGTTCTGAGGAATGTGGAGGAACAGAGAGATCTTGGGGTTCATATCCACAGATCTCTGAAGTTTGCCACTCAAGTGGATAGAGCCGTGAAGAAGGCTGTGTGTTAGTGTGTTAGTGTTTATTAACAGGGGGTTAGAGTTTAAGAGCCGTGGGGTTATGCTGCAACTATACCGGGCCTCGGTGAGACCACATTTGGAATATTGTGTTCAGTTCTGGTCACCTCACTATAAGAAGGATGTGGAAGCATTGGAGAGAGTGTGGAGGAGATTTACCAGGATGCTGCCTGGTTTGGAGGGTAGGTCTTATGAGGAAAGGTTGAGGGAGCTGGGGCTTTTCTCTTTGGAGCAGAGGAGGATGAGAGGCGACTTAATAGAGGTTTATAAGATGATGAGAGGGATTGATAGAGTGGATGTGCAGAGACTATTTCCTCGGGTGGATGTAGCTGTTACTAGGGGGCATAACTATAAGGTTCATGGTGGGAGATATAGGAGGGATGTCCGAGGTAGATTCTTTACTCAGAGAGTGGTTGGGGTGTGGAATGGACTGCCTGCTGTGATAGTGGAGTCGGACACTTTAGGAACTTTCAAGCGGTTATTGGATAGGCACATGGAGCACACCAGAATGATAGGGAGTGGGATAGCTTGATTTTGGGATTGGACATAGCTTGACACAACATTGAGAGCCGAAGGGCCTGTACTGTGCTGTAATGTTCTATGTTCTAAAGACAGACAGAGAGGGAGAAAGAGACAAAGAGAGAGACAAAGAGAGAGAGAGAGACAAAGAGACAGAGGAAGAGGGACAGAGAGACAGAGAGGGACAGAGCAGGACAGAGAGAGAGAGAGAAAAAGACAGACAAAGAGACAGAGAGGTGGTGAGGTTTAAGGAGGGAATTCCAGAGCTTAGGGCCCCCAAGGCAGCTGAAAGCATGGTACCAATGGCGGAGCAATGGGAATCTGAGTGTGGCGGGGTGGGGATGGAAATCGAGTGGCCAGAATCGGAAAAATACATAGGACTCGGAGGGTTGTAGAAGGTTACAGAGATAGGGGTGAGGGAGGGATTTGAACAGGAGGGCGAGAATTGTAGGGGCTGGAGGAGGTTACACATAGAGGGAAGGAGGAGGTGAGGGAGGGATTTGGTTGGGAAGCCGAGTTTATTCAAGGAATACTTTCTGGATTTGTTCAGTAAGTGAGCCGCTGTGACATTTAATGAAAAGACAACACTGCAATAGCCAGGTATTCAGAGGGGGCACTTCCAAAAACAACTGACTCCAATCTACGGTAATCATTACAGAAACTGCTGCCAAATTATATTGGGACAAAGAACTTCATTCTGTTCTGAGATTCAGAGAAACTGAATCAGGTTCTCTCTCCCTCGCCAGTAACACTCTCACTTCAGGAACTCTAAGCACTCCCAGGACAGGTACAGCATGGGGTTAGATACAAAGTAAAACTCCCTCTACACTGTCCCCATCAAACACTCCCAGGACAGGTACAGCACGGGGTTAGATACAGAGTAAAGCTCCCTCTACACTGTCTCCCATCAAACACTCCCAGGACAGGTACAGCACGGGGTTAGATACAGAGTAAAGCTCCCTCTACACTGTCCCCCATCAAACACTCCCAGGACAGGTACAGCACAGGGTTAGATACAGAGTAAAGCTCCCTCTACACTGTCCCCCATCAAACACTCCCAGGACAGGTACAGCACGGGGTTAGATACAGAGTAAAGCTCCCTCTACACTGTCCCCATCAAACACTCCCAGGACAGGTACAGCACGGGGTTAGATACAAAGTAAAGCTCCCTCTACACTGTCCCCCATCAAACACTCCCAGGACCATAATGCTGTTTGTTTTAAAATAGCTAATGAAAGTTGTAGTCCAGAAGTTAAACTTCTAAATTGGAGCTAGGCCAATTTTGATGGTATTAGACAGGAACTTTCAAAACTTGATTGGAGGAGGCTGTTTCCATGGGAGGCTTTCAAAAGCGAGATAGCGAAATCTCTTTGTTCTGTAACTGTCTCCAACAGCCTACCATTAACTGAGTAAGTCCTGTTTCAATTTACCAAAATGCATCATCTCGCATCCGTCTAAATTAAACTCCATTCCTTTTCGAGTCAGGTGGCAGGAGGAGGGAACATTGGATGACTATGGCAGAACCTTTAAGAGTATTGACAGGCAGAGAGATCTGGTCGTACAGGTAAACAGGTCACTGAAAGTGGCAATGCAGGTGGGGAAGATAGTCAAGAAGGCATACGTCATGCTTGCCTTCATCGGCCGGGGCACTGAGTTTAAAAATTGGCAAGTCATGTTGTAGCTTTATAGAACCTTAGTTAGGCCACACTTGGAATATAGTGTTCAATTCTGGTTGCCACACTACCAGAAGGATGTGGAGGCTTTGGAGAGGGTACAGAAAAGATTTACCAGGATGTTGCCTGGTATGGAGGGCATTGGTTATGAGGAGAGGTTGGAGAAACTTGGTTTGTTCTCACTGGAGCAACGGAGGTTGAGGGGAGACCTGATAGAAGTCTACAAGATTATGAGTCATGGACAGAGTGGATAGTCAGAAGCTTTTTCCCAGGGTGGAAGAGTCAATTACTCGGGGACACAGGTTTAAGGTGCGAGGGGCAAGGTTTAAAGGAGATGTATGAGGCAGATTTTTTACACAGAGGGTGGTGGGTGCCTGGAATTCACTGCTGGGGGAGGGAGTGGAAGCGGATATGATAGTGAGTTTTAAGGGGCATCTTGACAAATACATGACTAGGATGGGAATAGAGGGATATGGTCCCCGGAAGGGTCGGGGATTTTAGTTCAGTTGAACAGCATGCTTGGTGCAGGCTTGGAGGGGCTGAAGGGCCTGTTCCTGTGCTGGAATTTTCTTTGTTCTCTGACTAGAGATTTTGAGATCCTGATCAATAAAAAGAAGGAAACATATGTCAGGTATCAGCAGCTGGGGTCAAGTGATACCCCTGAGGAACACAGAGGGTGAGGGAAGACATTTAAAAGGGAAATCAGGAGGACACAAAGGGGACATAGCTTTTAGCAGAGAAGGTAAAGGAGAATTCAGAGAAATTCTGCAAGTATATTCAAGGCAGAAGAGTAACTAGGGAGAGAATAGAGCCCCTTTAAAGATCAACGAGGTTGTCTATGTGTGGAGCCACAGGAGATGGGTGAGATCCTAAACAAACATTTCTCGTTGGTATTTACCATGGAGAAAGACGTGTAAACACAGTAAGAAGTCTCACAACAGCAGGTTATAGTCCAACCAGTTTATTTAAGAGTAATCCCACAAGCTCTCAGAAACGGTGTTCCTTCGTCAGGTGTGTGGAAGGTTCTGATCAGAGAAAGGCGTATAAACACACACAGTTTACATGAAAGACATGTAAGCCGGGGAACTCGGGGAAGTAAACAGTGATGTCTTCAAAAGCATCCATGTTACAGAACAGGAGTTGTAGGAGGTCATAAAATGTATAAAGGTAGATAAATCCCTGGAAGCTGATCAAGTGTACCCCAGGACATTGTGGGAAGCTTGGGAAGAAATTGCTGGGTCCCTGGTGAAGACATTTGTATCATCGACAGCCGCAGATAAGGTGCCAGAAGTCTGGAGGGAGGCAAATATTATGCCGTCATTTAAGGAAGGTGTCAGGGAAAAGCCTGGGAATTACAGACCAGTGAGCCTAATGTCAGGGATAGGTAAGTGTTGGAGAGGATTCTGAGAGACAGGATCTACAGGCATTCGGAAAGGTAAGGATTGATTAGGGATAGTCAGCACGGCTTTGGGAAATTGTGTCACAAATTTGATTATTTTGAAGGGGTGAGATAGAAAATAGATGAGGGCAGAGCAGTTGTCTACTGCACTGAGGAGAGGCTGAATAAACTAGGCTTGTACTCGTTAGAGTTTAGAAGAATGAGGGGAGATCTCATTGAGACAAAAAGATGATGAATGGGATGGATAGGATAGAGGTGGAGAGACTCTTCCCGCTCAGAAAGGACAGTAGGACTAGGGGGCACAGCCTCAAGATAAAGGGGGGTGCGGTTTAGAACGGAGTTGAGGAGGAACTTCTTCACTCAAAGGGTGGAGAATCTCTGGAATTCTCTGCCTGTTGAAGTGGTGGAGGCTGCCTCGCTAAATATATTTAAGACACGGGTTGATAGGTTTTTGATAGGCAAGGGGATTAAGGGTTATGGGGAGAGGGCGGGAAGGTGGAACTGAGACACGACAGATCAGCCATGATCTTATTGAATGGCGGGGCAGGCTCGAAGGGCTAGATGGCCTACTCCTGCTCCTATTTCTTATGTTCTTATGTCTACGTGGACTTTAGCGAGGCTTTTGACAAGGTACCATGTAGTAGACTGGTCAGTAAGGTTAGATCACATGGGACCCAGGGAGAATTAGCCAATTGGATACAAAGTTGGCTTGCTGATAGGTGGAGGGTGCTGGGAGGGGGTTGTTTTTCAGACTGGAGACCTGTGACCAGCAGTGTGCCACAGGGATCGGTGCTGGGTGTTATTTATCATTTATATAAACGATTTGGATGAGAATATTGGAGACTTGGTTAGTAAGTTTGTGGAGGCAACAAAATTGGTGGGATAGTGGACAGTGAAGAGGTTATCTAAGGCTACAACGAGATCTTGATCAACTGGGCCAGTGGGCCGAGGAATGGAAGATGGATTTTAATGTTTTTAAGTTTATTGATTAGCATCACATGTAGGCTTACATTAACACTGCAATGAAGTTACTGTGAAAATCCCCTAGTCGCCACACCCTGGCGCTTGCTCAGGTACACTGAGGGAGAATTTAGCATGGCCAATGCACTGAACAAGCACGTCATTCAGACTGTGGCAGGAAATTGGAGCACCCGGAGGAAACCCACGCAGACACGGGGAGAAGGTGCAAACTCCACACAGACAGTGACCCTAGCCAGAAATCAAACCCGGGTCTCTGGTGCTGTGAGCTAGCAGTAGTAACCACTGACACCGCACCATTTATTCAGATAAATGCAAGGTGTTGCATTTTGGTTAGACAAAGCAGGGCAGGACTTGCACAGTTAATGTAGGGCCCTGAGGAGTGTTGTCGAACAGAGACCTCGGGGTGCAGGTAGATAGTTCCTTGAAAGTGGTGTCAAAGGTAGACAGGATGGTGAAGAAGGCGTTTGGCACACTTGCCTTCATTGATCAGAACGCTCATTACAGGAGTTGGGACATTATCTTATAACTGTACAAGACATTGGTAAGGCCACTTATTGGGTAATACGTACAATTCTGGTCACCCTGCTATAGGAAGGATGTCATTAAATTGGAAAGGGTGCGAAAAAGATTTACAAGGATGTTACCGGATCGCAAAGGTTTGAACTATAAGGAGAGCTGGATAAACTGGGACTCCTTTCTCTGGAGTGTAGGAGGATGAGGGGTGACCTTACAGAGGTCTATAAAATCATGTGGTGAACAGCCCAGGTAGGAGAGTACAAAACTAGAGGGCAGAGGTTTAAGGTGAGAGGGGAAAGATTTAAAAGGGAGCCAAGGGGTAACCTTTTCTCACACAGGGTGGTGTGTGTATGGAATGAGCTGTCAGAGGGGGTGGTAGAGGCAGATATAATTACAACATTTAAGAGACATTTGGACATGGAGGGGAAAGGGTTTGAGCGATGTGGGCCAAACACAGGTGATTGGAACTAGTCCGTTTAGAAAACATGGTCAGCATGGACTAGTTGGGCCAAAGGGCCTGTTTCTGAGCTGTATATCTCTATGACACTATACAGAGTAAAGCTCCCTCTACACTGTCCCCCCCATCAAACACTCCCAGGACAGGGACAGCACGGGGTTAGATACAGAGTAAAGCTCCCTCTACACTGTCCCCCCGTCAAACACTCCCAGGACAGGGACAGTACAGGGTTAGATACAGAGTAAAGCTCCCTCTACACTGAAGTCCACATAGGGGAGGTTGGAGAAACTTGGTTTGTTCTCACTGGAGCGACAGAGGTTGAGGGGAGTCCTGATAGAAGTCTACAAGATTATGAGAGGCATGGACAGAGTGGATAGTCAGAAGCTTTTTCCCAGGGTGGAAGAGTCAATTACTCGGGGGCACAGGTTTAAGGTGTGAGGGACAAGGTTTAAAGGAGATGTACGAGGCAGATATTTTACACAGAGGGTGGTGGGTGCCTGGAACTCGCTGCCGGGGGAGGGAGTGGAAGCAGATACGATAGTGAGTTTCAAGGGGCATCTGGACAAATCCAAGAATAGGACGGGAATAGAGGGATATGGTCCCCGGAAGGGTCAGGGGGTTTAGTTCAGTCGGGGGCAGCATGGTTGGTGCAGGCTTGGAGGGGCTGAAGGGCCTGTTCCTGTGCTGGAATTTTCTTTGTTCTTACACTGTCCCCATCAAACACGATGTGGGTATGCCGGCGTTGGACTGGCGTAAACACAGTAAAAAGTCTGACAACACCAGGTTTTAGTCCAACCTATTTATTTGATAATATTCTCACAAGCTTTCGAGGGGACAGCCTCTTCGTCAGGTGAATGGAGAGTTCTGGCCTCAGACAGAGCATATAAAGCACAGACAGTTTAGAGATTACTGATTAAAATGCGAATCCTTACACCTAACCTGCTGTTCAAGACCTGAAGTGGCTGACAATGTGAGTGGTAGGAGCACTGATCACAGTTTAAAGAGATGTGTATTGTCTCCAGACAGTACAGTAAGTGAGGTTTTGCAAACCCAGGCAAGTCACGGGGGTTACAGATAGTGCGACATGAACCCAAGATCCCTGTTGAGACCGTCCTCATGTGTGCGGAACTTGGCTATCAGTCTCTGCTCAGCGACTCTGAGCAGAGACTGATAGCCAAGTTCCGCACACATGAGGACGGTCTCAACAGGGATCTTGGGTTCATGTCGCACTATCTGTAACCCCCGTGACTTGCCTGGGTTTGCAAAACCTCACTTACTGTACTGTCTGGAGACAATACACATCTCTTTAAACTGTGATCAGTGCTCCTACCACTCACATTGTCAGCCACTTCAGGTCTTGAACAGCAGGTTAGGTGTAAGGATTCGCATTTTAATCAGTAATCTCTAAACTGTCTGTGCTTTATATGCTCTGTCTGAGGCCAGAACTCTCCATTCACCTGACGAAGAGGCTGTCCCCTCGAAAGCTTGTGAGAATATTATCAAATAAATAGGTTGGACTAAAACCTGGTGTTGTCAGACTTTTTACCATCAAACACTCCCAGGACAGGTTAGGTGAGGATTAAGAGCTCACTCGCTGTTCTTTTTGTAACCGAGCAGGCTGACATGTGTCTATGAGAGAGACAAAGAGAGAAACTCAAAACAGAGTGCAAGAAGGAGATACACAGGGAGAGGCTGTTGACCATCTACTAGGCCTGAATGCTAATATTACAGACAAATAATAACCTTCACATCTGCCTGCCAGCCCTGTCGATGTGTACAGAGCACCTCCTGTTCCCTCCCTCCTACTAGCTCACCAGCTTTGAGGTTATGTAGATAAACAGGTTTCATGTACAGGACAGCAGGAACACTTTCATCTCCGCACATAAACTCCCTGCCAAAGAAACTGTTCAGGGGGAGCTGAGGGAGCCACTTCTCACTGCAGCAAATATACTTCCCAGCTTTCCAATACGGCAGGATTGCTGCACTGTCGGAGGTAGATGTATATACTCGAGAACACGGTAGTTTGACGGGGACAGTGTCGAGGGAGCTTTACTCTGTATCTAACCCCGTGCTGTACCTGTCCTGGGAGTGTTTGATGGGGGACAGTGTAGAGGGAGCTTTACTCTGTATCTAACCCCATGCTGTACCTGTCCTGGGAGTGTTTGATGGGGGACAGTGTAGAGGGAGCTTTACTCTGTATCTAAACCCCCTGCTGGATCTGTCCTGGGAGTGTTTGATGGGGGACAGTGTGGAGGGAGCTGTATTCTGTACCTAACAATTTGGGAGTGATGTGTCAGTGATTGGGTTTTGTTGCTGTGCTGGGCTGATTATCGGTGGGAGCTCGTGCCAGTAAGTTGTGTTTGCGTTCCCAGCGCGCTTGCTGTCCTGAGCACTCTAACGAGTCGACACTAACAGTTTGCACATTCCAGCCTGTTGTATCTCTGCCCCTTGCTTTCCTTTCACATTGGAGTGTGACATTTTCACCTCGTGTGGGAGCTCTGCCATCGATGGGTTCCAGCCCTGCCAATCAGGCAAGGTGTGAGTGAGGGAGGGAGCACTGTGGCCAGCAAAGTACAGGGGCTGTGTGAAATTCCACTCCAGGGGCTGGGGAACACATACCGGGAGCTGTGTTTTTTTGCACAGCTTCTGTTCTCTGGCACGTTCAGATTCCTGGCTGGATTGGAGCAGGATTGGATTGTGTGAAATAGGCCAGCTCAGAGCCAGGACTAACAGTCACAGCGGGTGGCCCAGAGAGGGACAAACAGCCCTGTGTCTGAGAGAGAATTATTATAATCACAGGGCCCGAGAGACAGAGAGAGGGGGGTGGGGGGAGGAGAGAAAGACACAGGGAGAGGGAGGGAGACAGAGGGAGACAGAGACAAAGACAGAGAGAGACAGACAGACAGAGAGAGATAGAGACAGAGACAGAGAGAGAGCAAAAGAGAAAGCCAGAGCGAACAAGATACGACAGAGAGAGTGGACGTTGGGAAAGAAACAGAAAAAGAGACAGAGATTGTGGAGAGAGAGACAGACAGAGAGAAAAAGATGGAAAGAGACAAACAAAGGTAGAGAGGGAGCAAGTGAGAGATTAAATTGGGCAAAGTGATCCAGGATTAGGGCCAGGAATAACAGTCACAGCAGGTGTCCCAAAGTGGGAAAAACAGCTCTGACTCTGACAGAGAATTATTGTAGTTACTGCTGAGGAGGGCCCAGGAGAGAGAGAGAGACAGAGAGAGAGAGATTATGTCTCAATCTTGTGTCTGTTTCTATTTTGCTTTCTTTCAGTCTCTCTCTCTCGCTCTGTCCCTCTCTTTCCCACTCTGAGTCTCGCTCTGTCTCCCTCTGTCTCTGTCTCCCTCTCTATCTTTTTCACTCTTTTCCACTCTCTTTCCCTTTCTCTCTCACTCTCTGTCTCCCTGTGTCTTTCTCTCTTTCCCCCCCCTCCCTCTGTCTCCCTCTGTCTGTCTCTGTCTCCCTCTCCCTGTGTGTGTCTCTCTCTCTCTTTCTCTCCTCCCCCCCCCACCCTCCTCTCTCTGTCTCTCGGGCCCTGTGATTATAATAATTCTCTCTCAGACACAGGGCTGTTTGTCCCTCTCTGGGCCGCCCGCTGTGACTGTTAGTCCTGGCTCTGAGCTGGCCTATTTCACACAATCCAATCCTGCTCCAATCCAGCCAGGAATCTGAACGTGCCAGAGAACAGAAGCTGTGCAAAAAAACACAGCTCCCGGTATGTGTTCCCCAGCCCCTGGAGTGGAATTTCACACAGCCCCTGTACTTTGCTGGCCACAGTGCTCCCTCCCTCACTCACACCTTGCCTGATTGGCAGGGCTGGAACCCGTCGATGGCAGAGCTCCCACACGAGGTGAAAATGTCACACTCCAATGTGAAAGGAAAGCAAAGGGCAGAGATACAACAGGCTGGAATGTGCAAACTGTTAGTGTCGACTCGTTAGAGTGCTCAGGACAGCAAGCGCGCTGGGAACGCAAACACAACTTACTGGCACGAGCTCCCACCGATAATCAGCCCGGCACAGCGACAAAACCCAATCACTGACACATCATTCCTTCACCCCGCTCCACCTCCCCCCGCCCCCCCCCCCCCGCCCCGGTGCCAGTACTGAGGGAGTGCTGCACTGTCGGGGGTAGATGTATATACTCTAGGATTTGAGCTCCATAATCCAGACCAACATCTCCCAAGGTCAACTTCTGCCTGGTGTCTGAGTGTAAATGGGGGAGAGGTGGGTGAGAGGGTTAATCCCCCCTCCCTCTGATAGACACCGGGCAGCCTGTTCCCCTATCGGAGGGAGGGGGGATTAACCCTCTCACCCACCTCTCCCCCATTTACACTCAGACACCGGGCAGCCTGTTCCCCTATCGGAGGGAGGGAGGGGGGATTAACACTCTCACCCACCTCTCCCCCATTTACACTCAGACACCGGGCAGCCTGTTCCCTTGAGTGTAAATGGGGGAGAGGTGGGTGAGAGGATTGATAGACCCTGATCCCTCCTGATGATTAGGGTCGTCTCCCAGCAAATCCCCCCACCCCGCCCACCGGCTCCATGGTTACAACAACCATAGGAACAGCAGCAACAACTCGGCAATGCCATCTTCATTGTGTACTCAATAATATTCCAATTAATTCTATATCATGGAACCCAAAGGCAGCTCTGTGGAATGTGACTTCTCCAGAACTTTCCCCGTGTTAATTGGAGTCCATCAGAGCGATACGTCTCCATTGGCTGTGATGAGACACTCACCATTAACCCTTAAAGGCACCTTTATCCTGACTGAGGAAACTGCAAGTGGAGAGAGAAAGAAAGGGACAGGGACACTCAGAGGGAAAGAGATGGAAAGGTTCAGGGAGGGAATTCCAGTTTTGGGCCCCCCAGGCAGCTGAAGGCACTGCCGTCAATAGCGGAGTGATGGGAATTGGGGGATGCTCGAGAGGCCAGAATCGGCGGAGAACAAAGATCTCGGAGGGTTGTAGGAGGTTACAGGGATAGGGAGCGAGGGAGCGATTTGAACAGGAGGGTGAGGATTTGAAAACTGAGGTGTTTTTGGACTGGGATCCAGGCTGTGTCAGCAAGCACTGGGATGGGGAGAATGAGGGAACAGGAACAGCTGCTGGTTTGAGCAACAGTAATACCCTCCCACATCTGGATTTACCAGAACATCCATCCCAGGGGTTTGGCGGAGGGGCTGGAAGGGGGATGTTAATGTAGGTCTTTAGTTTACATGGAGAGAGGCTGGGGGCAGGGGTCATTCTCCTTCGAGCGGAGAAGGTTAAGGGGGAGATTGAATTGAGTCGTTCCAAATCGGGGAAGGGGGTTTGTGATAAGGAGAAACTGTTACCAGCGACAGGAGGGTTGGGGACCAGAGGGGGACACAGATTGAAGGCGATCGGGAAAAGAACCAGAGGGGGTGAGGAGGGGGGGAGATGAGGGAATGTTTATTGTGAACACAGCGAGTTGTTGTGATCTGGAAGGCGCTGCCTGAAAGGACGGTGGAAGCTGATTCAACAGGAACTTTCCAAAGGGGCAACTGGAGAAATACTCGATAGGGAAAGATTTGCAGAGAGAAGGAAGGGGGGAGGAGAGGGGGGATTGAGGGGATCACAGGGCCAGCAGAGGAAACGAGGGGCTGAATGGGTTGTTATGGTTATACAGAGTACTGGCGCTGGGTTTTTCCAGAGCTGTCCTGCTTTGGCGCGAAGGAAGTTAATAACATTTCCCTGGTTGCTGCTGCCTGTACACCAGTGGTCTCGGAGCAGTAGGTGCAGAGCTGCGCCCCATCCATCCCCACCCCAGCGATGGTGAGTTTCACGGCCGCTGTGTCGGGGGAGGGAGGGGTGGCTCATGTCTCCCGTGGTGCCTCGCGATCTCTCCGGGCTGTCTGAGGAATGTGACCCGGTGGGGGAGGGATGGAGGGAACGTGGAGGTGCGGGAGCGGAGGGAGCTAGGTGTACAGGTATTTCAGGCTGCTGGACACTGCGGTGGATAAAGCAGATCGTGCGGGCCTTATCTGGACCGACAGGAAGGATAAGAGTGTGGAGGGTGTGCTGAACTCATCAGAAACACTGGTTCAATATTAGCCGGAATCACAGGGCGGGAGGTTCCAGCCACACTCACCCCAAGTCCGGAAAATTCGGCCCGAGGTCAACGGACATTTACATGCTCTGCCCCTCCCCTCCCATGGGAAGGGAAAATCAAGCAGCACAGAAAAAGGCCATTCAGCCCATTGTGTCTGCACCAACCATCAAACACCTATCCTAATCCCACTGTCCAGCACTTGCTCCGTATTGGATGCGGCAGTGTTTCAAGTGCTCATCCAAACACCTCTTAATTGTTGTGAGAGTTCCAGCCTCTGCCACCCTTTCACACCATCCTCTGAGTGAAAAAGCTTTACCTCAAATCCCCTCTAAATCTCCCACCCCCTTACCTTAAAACTATCTCCCCTCTCAACCCGGTTACTGACCCCTTTACTAAGGGGAAAGGTTTCTTCCTACCTACCCTGGGCACGAGTTCATTGAATCATAGAATCCTACAGTGCAGATGGAGGCCATTCAGCCCATCGAGTCTGCACCAGTCAAATACCTCCGAGGTCCTATCCCCCTAACCCCAGGCAGTTACCCCAGCTAGCCTCCCCCGACACCAAGGGACAATTCAGCACAGCCAATCCCCCTAACCTGCACATCTTTGGACTGTGGGAGGAAACCAGAGCACCCGGAGGAAACCCGCGCAGATACAGGGAGAAGACAGTGACCCAAGCTGAGAATTGAATGTGGGTCCCTGGTGCTGTGAGGCAGCAATGCTAATCACTGTGCCACCATACTGCCACATTCTGGGTGCTGAACATATGGAAGGATGTATAGGTGTCGGAAGGAGAGACTGTGCGAAAGATTGAGGAGATTGATACACGGGGTGATGAACATCACTTCACGTGGAGAGATTGGAGAAATTTTGGGACCGTCCTCCTTGGGGAAGGGAAGGTGAGAAGGGGATATGGATCGAAGTGTTCAGAGTGGTGAGGGGGATGTGGAGAGGGAGAGACTGTAGCCATTGGCAGACAAATTGGGAGCCAGGGAGTGGTTAGGGTGCGGTAGGTGCTGCTTGGGAGTGTGGGTGAAACTCTCTCACACAGCGAGTGGTTAGGGTGCAGTAGGTGCTGCTTGGGAATGTGGGTGAAACTCTCTCACACAGCGAGTGGTTAGGGTGCGGTAGGTGCTGCTTGGGAGTGTGGGTGAAACTCTCACACAGCGAGTGGTTAGGGTGCGGTAGGTGCTGCTTGGGAGTGTGGGTGAAACTCTCACACAGCGAGTGGTTAGGGTGCGGTAGGTGCTGCTTGGGAGTGTAGGTGAAACTCTCTCACACAGCGAGTGGTTAGGGTGCGGTAGGTGCTGCTTGGGAGTGTAGGTGAAACTCTCTCACACAGCGAGTGGTTAGGGTGCGGTAGGTGCTGCTTGGGTGTGGGGACTGATCGCTCGCCATGTTC
>NW_027650282.1:50000-60000 GCF_965287045.1 Carcharhinus amblyrhynchos | reverse complement strand
GTGCTGTACCTGTCCTGGGAGTGTTTGATGGGGGGACAGTGTAGAGGGAGCTTTACTCTGTATCTAACCCCGTGCTGTACCTGTCCTGGGAGTGTTTGATGGGGGACAGTGTAGAGGGAGCTTTACTCTGTTTCTAACCCCGTGCTGTCCCTGTCCTGGGAGTGTTTGATGGGGGACAGTGTAGAGGGAGCTTTACTCTGTTTCTAACCCCGTGCTGTCCCTGTCCTGGGAGTGTTTGATGGGGGGGACAGTGTAGAGGGAGATTTACTCTGTATCTAACCCCATGCTGTACCTGTCCTGGGAGTGTTTGATGGGGGGATAGTGTAGAGGGAGCTTTACTCTGTATCTAACCCCGTGCTGTACCTGTCCTGGGAGTGTTTGATGGAGACAGTGTAGAGGGAGCTTTACTCTGTATCTAACCCCGTGCTGTACCTGTCCTGGGAGTGTTTGATGGGGGGACAGTGTAGAGGGTGCTTTACTCTGTATCTAACCCCGTGCTGTTCCTGTCCTGGGAGTGTTTGATGGGGACAGTGTAGAGGGAGCTTTACTCTGTATCTAACCCCGTGCTGTCCCTGTCCTGGGAGTGTTTGATGGGGGGGACAGTGTAGAGGGAGATTTACTCTGTATCTAACCCCATGCTGTACCTGTCCTGGGAGTGTTTGATGGGGGGATAGTGTAGAGGGAGCTTTACTCTGTATCTAACCCCATGCTGTACCTGTCCTGGGAGTGTTTGATGGAGACAGTGTAGAGGGAGCTTTACTCTGTATCTAACCCCGTGCTGTACCTGTCCTGGGAGTGTTTGATGGGGGGACAGTGTAGAGGGAGCTTTACTCTGTATCTAACCCCGTGCTGTACCTGTCCTGGGAGTGTTTGATGGGGGGACAGTGTAGAGGGAGCTTTACTCTGTATCTAACCTCGTGCTGTACCTGTCCTGGGAGTGTTTGATGGGGACAGTGTAGAGGGAGCTTTACTCTGTATCTAACCCCGTGCTGTACCTGTCCTGGGAGTGTTTGATGGGGGGACAGTGTAGAGGGTGCTTTACTCTGTGTCTAACCCCGTGCTGTACCTGTCCTGGGAGTGTTTGATGGGGACAGTGTAGAGGGAGCTTTACTCTGTATCAAAGCCCTCTCTCTTGATTCTACCTGCAGGAAGCGTGCTGAGATGGAAGGGGGCCAGGAGCAGAATTCCAAGCCCAGTGACCTGTCAGCAGAAAGGAGCAAGGTGCAGAGGGCACTGACTGACTCAATGGTGACTGGATGGCGTGGCCTGCAGGCAAGGCAAACAGTGGGCTTTGAGGATGAATGGCAGTATTGGCATCCCACTTTGGAGGAAAGGAGGAAGGAGGTTTCCTCGGAGCAGCGAAGGGTTTTGAGGCAGCGATCTGCCCGGGCAGTGACGTCACACTGAGCGTGTCCTGTGGCTTGGATTCGCTAGTTCACCAGATAGGGAGGAGGGGAGAGAGCGGGTTGGCAGGTGACCCCTTTCGCCCTGTAAAACCCTGTCCCTAACACTGACCGCAAGGGGTGCTCGGAGTGTGGGTGAGGTCACGTGGGGACCCAGAAAGGTCCTGAGGACCCTCACACCCACAGGTGCCCCATCCCACAATGGTGCCAGCCCTGAAAACAAGCACCCAGCCCTCCCCAAACCGCTGTGCCACTTCTGAAATGTACACTGTGATGATACTTTGCTGTTTTGATCTGTGTAAGGCGGGGCTGCTTTAAGAGACTGTGTTTTGGTACAGGTGTCAGCTTGTCTGGGAAACGTGCAGCAGATGCTAAAAATGCAGGATAATAAATTATTTTAGACAGGAAAGTGTAAATTCATAGAGTTAATGGGCCTTTTTTTTATTTAGGTCCTCCTGGGATTTTATACGGTGCGCACAATTATGTAAGTTTTGATTAGATTAATAGACAGGGACAGAATCATGTGATTAATGGGGGGAGCTAAGACTGCAGGACAGTTTAATTTTCATTTTAAAATACAAGCAGTTGCTGCCTGGATCTGCTAGAAGAACGCCGACATCTCCACATCTGCTAGAAGATCCAGGTGTCTCTACCTCTGTCCAGAGACTTTCTGAAAGCTTCAGGACTGTTAACCTAAGTCAAAGTAAGTATGTCTGTGTTTTACTAACTAACTTTAAGGGGTTTAAGTCTATTTTGTTTGATTGGAACCTATCACAGTGATAGGTTAGCAGTTGAGAATTGTGTCTTGTCATGATTAAGTATTGTTCAATTGTTAAAAGTTAAGCTAATTCACTTGTTATAGTTAAATTCTGTTGTTAAATAAAATTTGTTTTGATGAAAACTTGCTGGTTTGGCACACGCCTGGAGTGAAACATCCTCACATGAACGCCAAAATAGCAAATTGTTGGTGTCTCATCTAGCTTCATAATATCCCTTGGGATTTCTGACCTGCCATCCTAACCAAAAGACCAGTAAATTTGTTTGGATATACAATCGTTTCTCTGATGTCAAAGTAGCTTGACAGAGCTTTAGTCCCACGAATCAGCACAGCACAATTTGCTGCCACTACTCACTGCGTCAATCCCAGGCATTGGCGTTCTCTAAAGGAGTCATATGTGCTGTGGATGAAGGGGAACCTGTGGACATACTGTACTTGGATTTCCAAAAGGCATTCAATAAGGTGCCATATCAAAGTTTAATGCATAAAATGAAAGCTCATGGTGTATGGGTTAACATATTGACATGGATAGAAGGTTGGCTAGCTAACAGGAAACAGAGAGCCGGCATAAATGGGTCTCTTTCTGGTTGGCAAAATGTGGGTCTCAGCTCTTTACAATTTACATAACTGACTTGGATGAAGGGATCAAAGGTATGGATGCTAAACTTGCTGACGACACAAAGATAGTTCAGATAGTAAAATGTGAAGAAGACGGAAGGAGGCTACAAAAGGACATTGAAAGGTTCAGTGAGTGGGCAAAGTTCTGGCAAATGGAGCGTCAACCACATGGACTGCAGCGGTTCAAGAAGGCAGCTCAGCACCCACCACCTTATCAGGGGGCAAATAGGGATAGGCAACAAATGCTGGGCCTGGTCAGCGACACCCTCATACCATAAATTAATTCAAAAAAGGTATAGTGCGGGAAAATGTGAAATTGTCCATTTTAAGCAAGAAGAATAAAAAAAAGCTTATTATCTAAATGGTGAGAGATTACAGAGCTCTGAGAGGTAGAGGGATCTGAGTGTCCTAGTGCACGAATCACAAAAGACCAGTGTATAATTACAGCAAGTAACTCAGAAAACTAACAGAATTGTTTATCGTGAGGAGAATTGATTACAGAAACAGAGAGGTTATACTTCAGTTGTACAAGGCGTTGGTGAGACCACATCTGGAGTGCTGTGGACAGTATTGGCCTTCTTATTTAACAAAACATGTAAATGTGTCATAAACAGTTCAGAGAAGGTTTACCAGACTAATCCCAAAAAATGGGCGGGTTGTCTGATGATGACAGAAGCCAGAGGGTGGTTGTAGAGGGTTGTTTTTCAAACTGGAGAGCTGTGGCTGGCGGTGTGCCTCAGGGATCAGTGCTGGGCCCACTGTTATTTGTCATTTACATTAATGATTTGGATGAGAATATAGGAGGCATGGTTAGTAAGTTTGCAGATGACACCAAGATTGGTGGCACAGTGGACAGTGAAGAAAGTTACCTAGGATTGCTATGAGATCTTGATCAATTGGGCCAGTGGGCTGACGAATGGTAGATGGAGTTTATTTTAGATAAATGTGAGGTGATGCATTTTGGTGGATCGAACCAAGGCAGGACTTACTCAGTTAATGGTAGGGTGTTGGGGAGAGTTACAGAACAAAGAGATCTAGGGGTACATGTTCATAGCTCCTTGAAAGTGGAGTCACAGGTGGACAGAGTGGTGAAGAAGGCATTCGGCATGCTTGGTTTCATTGGTCAGAAAATTGAAGACAGGAGTTGGGATGTCTTGTTGAAGTTGTACAAGACATTGGTAAGGCCACACTTGGAATACTGTGTACAGTTCTGGTCACCCTATTATAGAAAGGATATTATTAAACTAGAAAGAGTGCAGAAAAGATTTACTAGGATGCTACTGGGACTTGATGGATTGAGTTATAAGGAGAGGCTGGATAGACTGGGACTTTTTCCTCTGGAGCGTAGGAGGCTGAGGGGTGATCTTATAGAGGTCTATAAAATAATGAGGGGCACAGATCAGCTAGATAGTCAATATCTTTTCCCAAAGGTAGGGGAGTCTAAAACTAGAGGGTATAGGTTTAAGGTGAGAGGGGAGAGATACAAAAGTGTCCAGAGAAGCAATTTTTCCCACACAGAGGGTGGTGAGTGTCTGGAACGAGCTGCCAGAGGCAGTAGTAGAGGCGGGTACAATTTTGTCTTTTAAAAAGCGTTTAGACAGTTACATGGGTACGATGGTACAGAGGGATAGGGGCCAAACGCAGGCAATTGGGACTGGCTTAATGATAAAAACTCAGTGGCATGGACAAGATGGGCCAAAGGGCCTGATTCCACACTGTAAACCTTTATGACTCTATAAAAATAAAGGTTGGGAGAGGCTGGGCTTGTATCCACTGGAGTTTAGAAGAGTAAGAGGCGACTCGATCCAAACCTTACAGATCCTGAGGGGGTCTCGACAGGGTGGGTGTGGAGATGATGTTTCTTCTTGTGGGAGAATCTAGAACTGGGGGGCGTGCGGTCACTGTTTAAAAGTAAGGCCCATTTCAGATGGAGATGGGAGGAATGTTTTCTCCGAGGGGAGGTGAGGGTGAGTCTCTGGAACTCTGTCCCTCAGAAGGCGGTGGCAGCAGAGTCTGGATGTTTCTAAGGCAGAGCGGGATAGATTCCCGATTAACGAGGGGGTGAAAGGTTATCAGGGGTCAATGGGAATGTGGGGTTGAGGTCACAATCAGATTGGCCATGATTGTATTGACTCTGGACAGCTCGAGGGGCTGAGAGGCCTCCTCCTACTCCGAATGGCCTGGGAAGGGGGGGGTGGTTCCCCGGTTAGACCACACTCAGGGCACTGTTCACAGTTCCAGTCTCCCTATCCCTTGGTTAGACCACACTGGGAGCACTATGCACAGTCCTGGTCTCTGTATCCTTCGCTGCAGGAAAGGATGTCCCAAAGCATGGTACACTGGGGAGACCATGCAGACGCTATGACAGCAGATGAATGAACACTGCTGGACAATCACCAAGAAAGACTGTTCCCTTCCTGTTGGCGAACACTTCAGTGGTCATGGGCATTCAGCCTCTGATCTTTGGGTAAACGTTCTCCAAAGCTCTGCTGAACATCCTCTCCTTCTCAGAAGTTATCCTCCATCCTGTTGCCCAAGATCTCTGCAGCACGGAGGGCAGCCTCATCTGCCTTATAAAAATCCATCATCATCGCTGCCCCCAACCGGACACAGAGAGAGAGAGATGATGCAAGAGAGAGCAGGTACTTTCTCTTTCAGATGCACAAGGTCAAGGGGGAGATTGAATCGAAATGTTCCAAATCAGGGAATGGGTTTGTGACGGGAGTCGATAAGGGGAAACTGTTCCCAGCGACTGGAGGGGGATGACTTCTCGGAAGGAACAGAGGGACACAGATTGAAGGCAATCAGGAAAGGACGTTTGCTGACAACACAAACTGGGCAGAATTGTGAGATGTGAGCAGGATACAAGGTAATTTAGAAAAGGTAAATTTAATTATTAATGTCACAAGTAGGCTTACATTAACACTGCAATGAAGTTATTTTGAAAATTCTCTAGTTGCTGCACTCGGGTACGCTGAGGGAGAATTAAACGTGGCCAATGCAAATGACTAGCACATCTTTCGGACTGTGGGAGGAAACCGGAGCACCCGGAGGAAACCCACGCAGACACGGGGAGAACATGCAGACTCCACACAGACAGTGAACCCGGGTCCCTGGCGTTGTGAAGCCGCAGTGCTAACCACCATGGCGCCCCAAGTGGGCAAAAACATTCAAATGCCGCTAAATGTTAAGTTATACACTGCAGTGTGAAAAACATAAAGGAACAGTGTTATTTAAATGGTGATACATTGGAAATTGTGGATGTACAGAGGGATCTGGGTGTCCTGGTAGACCGGTCAATGGAAATGGAAAGGCAGCAAATAACTGGGAAGACAAATGGCAAGTTGGTCTTCATTGCATGAGGAGTTGAGTACAGGAGCAAAGATGTCTTTCTGCAGCTGTACAGGGACTTAGTGAGACCACATCTGGAATACTGTATACAGTTTTGGTCTTCCTATTTAAGAAAGGATATACTCGCCATTGAGGGAGTGCAGCGGAGGGTCACTTGGTCAATAACAGGGTTGGTGGGACTGTCGGATGGGGAGAAGTTGATTCAACTGGGCCTGCATTCACTAGAGTTTAAAAGGATGAGAGGGGAAATCTGACTGAAAAGTAAAAAGTTCTCACAGAGCTGGGTAGACTAGATGTAGGGAGGATGTTTTTGCTAGTTAGAAAATCCAGAAAAAGGGGACATTCTCAGGATACAGGATAGACCATTTAGGGCTGAAATGAGGAGAGATTTCTTCACTCAGAGGGTAATGAGCTGTGGAATTCTCTCCCACAGGAAGTTGCGGAGGCCAAACCACTGAATTATTCAAGAGATAGATTTGTTTTTGATTTTAGTGGCAACAAGGGATATGTGGAGAAAACAGGAACGTGGCATTGAGATTTGGGATCAGCTGTGGTCATGTTGAATAGCAGAGCAGGCTCGAAGGGCTGAAAGGACTTCCTCCTGCTCCTAATTGCTATGTTTCTACCACCAGTCGGGGTGATAGGTGGATGAAGAAACACTTAATTTAAGACGCAGCGAGTTGTTGTGATCTGGAATGCGCTCCCTGAAAGGGTGGCAGAAGCCGATTCAACAGGAACTTTCAAAAGGGATAGATATTTGAAGGGGAAAGATTTGCAGGAAGATGGAGAAGGAGGAAGTGGGGTTAACAAGATGGCTCTTCCAGCTGGAGGACTCAGTAGGATGGGCGGCTTCCCTGTGCTGTTCCTCCCACCGTCCGCTCACTTGGCAAACAACCTGGGTCATCTGGAGCACAACTGCTGCATATTTGTTCGGAATCAATCAGCAAGAGAAAGAGAGGGCTAGCTTGCATCAACCCTCTCAGGCACACGACCATGGCTTCTCTTCTGAGGAAGGAGGACAACCCACCCATCCCAACTCCACCCTTGGCAGAACAAGACCCTACAGGCAACGACAGTATCCCAGGCCCCAAACTGTTATGTTTCTGCTCCCGAGAGTAGTGTCGGGTGGAGGAACGAACATTGAAATCCCACCAACCTCTCCTCCCCTTACCCAACCCATCCATCTGTGGGATCTTCCCATGCCATTTCACACCCAAACCACCCCTCACAGGCTTCACCCCTCCTCTAACCCGCTTTTGGGACCCAATTCACCAAACCTCAGGGTTCACTCACTCACCTGGGCCCCTCAGTCTGGAAGTTCAATCGACCACAGGGGCGGAATAATGGGATATTTAATGTGCCCAACTCCAGTCCAAAATGGCGGCAGAACCGCTCCTCCTCCCACCCTATGGACTACAACTCCCACAATGCCCGGTTCCGCGGCGCAAGCTCAACTTCCTCCCCGGCGCCCCCACCCCCATCTCCTGCGCAAACGCACTGCCGGTCGGTGGGCGGAACCTCTTCTGAGTCCCCAGCTCCGCCCCGCCCCCCAGGCTGCCAGGCCAATGATGCGCCCTGACGTCACAATGGAAGGCGGGGACTCCCGTCTCCGCTCCGCCCACTGCGGCAGCTAGGCCCCGCCCTACATTACAGGTGGGCCAATGAGGCGCTGCTGAAAGAGGCGGGGCCCTACTCCCGCCTGCGCGCATCCTTTCGGAGGCGGCGAACTGCCTCGGCATCATGGGAGCTGTAGGCCAGGCTGTCCATTTGTAGTTTTTGGTGGCGAGGAATGGCGGCGCCATTTTGAGAGGCTTCAACCAGGGAAGAAGAAATTATTAATGTTCCCATTAATTATTATTTAATTTCACTTTCCAACTCCAAAGCCCCAGGTGAATGAGAAAACTGGTCCTGGGACTGGAAATTTGTACCTGAAGGGGTGGGGGTGGCTAGAGATGCCATTTAGGCATGGAAAATTCCCTTAAAGCCAATAATGGTCATGGTCTTTGGGAGTGTGCCCCGGGTACCTCAATATCTGTCCCATTGGCCACTAAGGCTTGGGAGGTCATAATATGGTGGTGTCCGCTTCATTGTGGGATCTTCCTCCCGTGTGCCATGTTGCCCATTCTTGCCAACTTGCCCCGCTGCCCCAAGACAGAGTGAGGGAGACAGGGGATTTTCACCGCCCCAAAGGATTAGCCGGGTGCAGACACCCTGGGATCTCAGGTCCTCACTGTTCATTTCAAATTTCACCACGCTTCGTGCAATGGCGCTCCAGATGTCCCCGGGTTGGGTGAGAGATGTGGAATTGTGGAGGCGTTGAGGCACAGAACGTGGCATGTTCCCACGTCAAAGCACTCCATGTGGCGTCTAACCCACACACGAACCTTGTCCCACCCAATCCCTCCTTATATCACACCCTGCACATACCCCATACCGCAGCCTTCAATTCCTTAAAACGGGAGGCAGGCCATTTAGGGGGATTTCAGGAAGAAATCCCTCACGTGAGGGGAGATGGAATTCTGAAACTCCACAAACGTAAAACGGCTTTGAGCTCTGGAGGTAACAGAGAGATTATCTCTCTCCCTGCTCAATGAGCCACACTGGCTCCCAATACAGCAGCACTCAAATTTTCCAATTCTCATCCTCCTGTTCAAATCCCTCCCTCCCTATCTCTGTAACCTCCTCCAGCCCCTACAATTCTCATCCTCCTGTTCAAATCCCTCCCTCCCTATCTCTGTAACCTCCTCTGGCCCCTACAATTCTCATCCTCCTGTTCAAATCCCTCTCCCTCCCTATCTCTGGAACCTCCTACAACCCTCAGATCTCTGTGTTCCTCTGATTCTCATCACTCCACCACTGGCAGCCATGCTTTTAGCTGCCTGGGTAAGTGGGGAATCCTAAACTCAGAATTCCCTCCTTAAACCTCTCTATCACTCTCTCTTCCTTCAGGTTGCTTCGTCCAGGACTTTCTCAGTCTCATTGTAAGGTTAGAGTGTCGATTGATGGTATCCGTTCACCCTACATCAGTTTTGCTATGTCAGCAGTCACGCTGTAATTGCAGGTTGCAGTCAGCCAGTGGCAGTGGCGAGCAGGTTTCTAATGCACTCGGTGATGATGTAAGTCTTCATTGCAGATTTGAGAATCTTGTACTAAATACAACATTGAAAATTGTACATTCATGTGCATAAAATAATGCTTCTGTTTAGTTAAAAATTCCTGCAGCTCTCGTTAAGAATTAGTTGGATTAACTAGTTTTCCTCTTGTTAAACACTCCAGCTTCCGCTTCAAGACGGAGATTCTTTGCAACTGTCTTTCATCTAGTCATAATAACAGAAAGTGTGTTAGTGTGTGTGTGTGAGAGGGAGAAAGTGAGTGTGTGTGTGTGTGTGTGTGTGAGGGAGAAAGTGAGTGTGTGTGTGTGTGTGTGTGTGAGGGAGAAAGTGAGTGTGTGTGTGTGTGTGAGGGAGAAAGTGAGTGTGTGTGTGTGTGTGTGAGGGAGAAAGTGTGTGTGTGTGTGTGTGTGTGAGGGAGAAAGTGAGTGTGTGTGTGTGTGTGTGAGGGAGAAAGTGTGTGTGTGTGTGTGTGTGTGAGGGAGAAAGTGAGTGTGTGTGTGTGTGTGTGTGTGTGAGGGAGAAAGTGTGTGTGTGTGTGTGTGTGTGAGGGAGAAAGTGAGTGTGTGTGTGTGTGTGTGTGTGTGAGGGAGAAAGTGAGTGTGTGTGTGTGTGTGTGTGTGTGAGGGAGAAAGTGAGTGTGTGTGTGTGTGTGTGTGTGTGAGGGAGAAAGTGAGTGTGTGTGTGTGTGAGGGAGAAAGTGAGTGTGTGTGTGTGTGTGT
This sequence comes from Carcharhinus amblyrhynchos, assembly GCF_965287045.1. Classification (NCBI taxonomy): domain Eukaryota; kingdom Metazoa; phylum Chordata; class Chondrichthyes; order Carcharhiniformes; family Carcharhinidae; genus Carcharhinus; species Carcharhinus amblyrhynchos. The sequence continues at coordinate 50,018 of NW_027650282.1, read as the reverse complement.
GAGGGAGAAAGTGTGTGT
>NW_027650282.1:42500-47500 GCF_965287045.1 Carcharhinus amblyrhynchos | reverse complement strand
TGAGGGAGAAAGTGAGCGCGTGTGTGAGGGAGAAAGTGAGCGCGTGTGTGAGGGAGAAAGTGAGCGCGTGTGTGAGGGAGAAAGTGAGCGCGTGTGTGAGGGAGAAAGTGAGCGCGTGTGTGAGGGAGAAAGTGAGCGCGTGTGTGAGGGAGAAAGTGAGCGCGTGTGTGAGGGAGAAAGTGAGCGCGTGTGTGAGGGAGAAAGTGAGCGCGTGTGTGAGGGAGAAAGTGAGCGCGTGTGTGAGGGAGAAAGTGAGCGCGTGTGTGAGGGAGAAAGTGAGCGCGTGTGTGAGGGAGAAAGTGAGCGTGTGTGTGAGGGAGAAAGTGAGCGCGTGTGTGAGGGAGAAAGTGAGCGCGTGTGTGAGGGAGAAAGTGAGCGCGTGTGTGAGGGAGAAAGTGAGCGCGTGTGTGAGGGAGAAAGTGAGCGCGTGTGTGAGGGAGAAAGTGAGCGCGTGTGTGAGGGAGAAAGTGAGCGCGTGTGTGAGGGAGAAAGTGAGCGCGTGTGTGAGGGAGAAAGTGAGCGCGTGTGTGAGGGAGAAAGTGAGCGCGTGTGTGAGGGAGAAAGTGAGCGTGTGTGTGTGTGTGTGTGTGAGGGAGAAAGTGAGCGCGTGTGTGTGTGTGGGAGAAAGTGAGCGTGTGTGTGTGTGAGGGAGAAAGTGAGCGTGTGTGTGAGGGAGAAAGTGAGCGCGTGTGTGTGTGTGGGAGAAAGTGAGCGTGTGTGTGTGTGAGGGAGAAAGTGAGCGTGTGTGTGAGGGAGAAAGTGAGCGCGTGCGTGTGTGTGTGTGTGGGAGAAAGTGTGTGTGTGTGAGGGAGAAAGTGAGCGTGTGTGTGTGTGTGTGGGAGAAAGTGAGCGCGTGTGTGTGTGTGTGGGAGAAAGTGAGCGCGTGTGTGTGTGTGTGAGGGAGAAAGTGAGCGCGTGTGTGTGTGTGTGGGAGAAAGTGAGCGTGTGTGTGTGTGAGGGAGAAAGTGAGCGCGTGTGTGTGTGTGTGAGGGAGAAAGTGAGCGCGTGTGTGTGTGTGTGAGGGAGAAAGTGAGCGCGTGTGTGTGTGTGTGAGGGAGAAAGTGAGCGCGTGTGTGTGAGGGAGAAAGTGAGCGCGTGTGTGTGTGTGTGTGGGAGAAAGTGAGCGTGTGTGTGAGGGAGAAAGTGAGCGTGTGTGTGTGAGGGAGAAAGTGAGCGTGTGTGTGTGAGGGAGAAAGTGAGCGTGTGTATGAGGGAGAAAGTGTGTGTGTGTGTGTGAGAGGGAGAAAGTGAGCGTGTGTGTGAGAGGGAGAAAGTGAGCGTGTGTGTGTGAGGGAGAAAGTGAGCGTGTGTATGAGGGAGAAAGTGTGTGTGTGTGTGTGAGAGGGAGAAAGTGAGCGTGTGTGTGAGAGGGAGAAAGTGAGCGCGTGTGTGTGTGTGGGAGAAAGTGAGCGCGTGTGTGTGTGTGTGAGGGAGAAAGTGAGCGCGTGTGTGAGGGAGAAAGTGAGCGCGTGTGTGTGTGTGTGAGGGAGAAAGTGAGCGCGTGTGTGAGGGAGAAAGTGAGCGTGTGTGTGTGAGGGAGAAAGTGAGCGTGTGTATGAGGGAGAAAGTGTGTGTGTGTGTGTGAGAGGGAGAAAGTGAGCGTGTGTGTGTGAGGGAGAAAGTGAGCGTGTGTGTGTGTGTGTGGGAGAAAGTGAGCGTGTGTGTGTGAGGGAGAAAGTGAGCGCGTGTGTGTGTGTGTGTGGGAGAAAGTGAGCGTGTGTGTGTGTGTGTGAGGGAGAAAGTGAGCGCGTGTGTGTGTGTGTGAGGGAGAAAGTGAGCGTGTGTGTGTGTGAGGGAGAAAGTGAGCGTGTGTGTGTGTGAGGGAGAAAGTGAGCGTGTGTGTGAGGGAGAAAGTGAGCGCGTGTGTGAGGGAGAAAGTGAGCGCGTGTGTGAGGGAGAAAGTGAGCGTGTGTGTGTGTGAGGGAGAAAGTGAGCGTGTGTGTGAGGGAGAAAGTGAGCGTGTGTGTGAGGGAGAAAGTGAGCGCGTGTGTGAGGGAGAAAGTGAGCGCGTGTGTGAGGGAGAAAGTGAGCGCGTGTGTGTGTGAGGGAGAAAGTGAGCGCGTGTGTGTGTGTGTGAGGGAGAAAGTGAGTGTGTGTGTGTGTGTGTGAGGGAGAAAGTGAGCGTGTGTGTGTGTGTGAGGGAGAAAGTGAGCGTGTGTGTGTGTGTGAGGGAGAAAGTGAGCGTGTGTGTGTGTGTGAGGGAGAAAGTGAGCGTGTGTGTGTGTGAGGGAGAAAGTGAGCGCGTGTGTGTGTGTGTGTGAGGGAGAAAGTGAGCGTGTGTGTGTGTGAGGGAGAAAGTGAGCGCGTGTGTGTGTGTGTGTGAGGGAGAAAGTGAGCGTGTGTGTGTGTGTGAGGGAGAAAGTGAGCGTGTGTGTGTGTGTGTGTGTGTGGGAGAAAGTGAGCGTGTGTGTGAGGGAGAAAGTGAGCGTGTCTGTGTGTGTGTGAGGGAGAAAGTGAGCGTGTGTGTGTGTGTGTGAGGGAGAAAGTGAGCGCGTGTGTGTGTGTGAGGGAGAAAGTGAGCGCGTGTGTGAGGGAGAAAGTGAGCGTGTGTGTGAGGGAGAAAGTGAGCGTGTGTGTGTGTGAGGGAGAAAGTGAGCGTGTGTGTGTGTGTGAGGGAGAAAGTGAGCGCGTGTGTGTGTGTGTGAGGGAGAAAGTGAGCGCGTGTGTGTGTGTGAGGGAGAAAGTGAGCGTGTGTGTGTGTGTGTGTGTGTGTGGGAGAAAGTGAGCGTGTGTGTGTGTGTGTGAGGGAGAAAGTGTGCGTGTGTGTGTGTGTGTGAGGGAGAAAGTGAGCGCGTGTGTGTGTGTGTGTGAGGGAGAAAGTGAGCGCGTGTGTGTGTGTGAGGGAGAAAGTGAGCGCGTGTGTGTGTGTGTGAGGGAGAAAGTGAGCGTGTGTGTGTGTGTGTGTGTGAGGGAGAAAGTGAGCGTGTGTGTGTGTGTGTGAGGGAGAAAGTGAGCGTGTGTGTGTGTGTGTGAGGGAGAAAGTGAGCGCATGTGTGTGTGTGAGGGAGAAAGTGAGCGTGTGTGTGAGGGAGAAAGTGAGCGTGTGTGTGTGTGAGAGGGAGAAAGTGAGCGTGTGTGTGTGTGTGAGGGAGAAAGTGAGCGTGTGTGTGTGTGTGAGGGAGAAAGTGAGCGTGTGTGTGTGTGTGTGAGGGAGAAAGTGAGTGTGTGTGTGTGTGAGAGGGAGAAAGTGAGTGTGTGTGTGTGTGTGAGGGAGAAAGTGAGCGTGTGTGTGTGTGTGAGGGAGAAAGTGAGCGTGTGTGTGTGTGAGAGGGAGAAAGTGAGCGCGTATGTGAGGGAGAAAGTGAGTGTGTGTGTGAGGGAGAAAGTGCGCGCGTATGTGAGGGAGAAAGTGAGCGTGTGTGTGTGTGTGTGTGGGAGAAAGTGAGCGTGTGTGTGTGTGTGTGTGTGTGGGAGAAAGTGAGCGTGTGTGTGTGTGTGTGAGGGAGAAAGTGAGTGTGTGTGTGTGAGGGAGAAAGTGAGCGTGTGTGTGAGGGAGAAAGTGAGTGAGTGTGTGTGTGTGTGAGGGAGAAAGTGAGCGTGTGTGTGTGTGTGAGGGAGAAAGTGAGCGCGTGTGTGTGTGTGAGGGAGAAAGTGAGCGTGTGTGTGTGTGTGTGGGAGAAAGTGAGCGTGTGTGTGTGTGTGAGGGAGAAAGTGAGCGTGTGTGTGTGAGGGAGAAAGTGAGTGTGTGTGTGTGTGTGTGGGAGAAAGTGAGCGTGTGTGTGTGTGTGAGGGAGAAAGTGAGCGTGTGTGTGAGGGAGAAAGTGAGCGTGTGTGTGTGTGTGTGTGGGAGAAAGTGAGCGTGTGTGTGTGTGTGTGAGGGAGAAAGTGAGCGTGTGTGTGTGTGTGTGTGGGAGAAAGTGAGCGTGTGTGTGTGTGTGTGAGGGAGAAAGTGAGCGTGTGTGTGAGGGAGAAAGTGAGCGTGTGTGTGTGTGTGTGTGGGAGAAAGTGAGCGTGTGTGTGTGTGTGTGAGGGAGAAAGTGAGCGTGTGTGTGTGTGTGTGTGGGAGAAAGTGAGCGTGTGTGTGTGTGTGTGAGGGAGAAAGTGAGCGTGTGTGTGTGTGTGTGTGGGAGAAAGTGAGCGTGTGTGTGTGTGTGTGAGGGAGAAAGTGAGCGTGTGTGTGTGTGAGGGAGAAAGTGAGCGTGTGTGTGTGTGTGTGAGGGAGAAAGTGAGCGTGTGTGTGTGTGAGGGAGAAAGTGAGCGTGTGTGTGTGTATCTGAGGGAGAAAGCGCGTGTGTGTGTATCTGAGGGAGAAAGTGAGCGCGTGTGTGTATCTGAGGGAGAAAGTGAGCGCGTGTGTGTGTATCTGAGGGAGAAAGCGCGTGTGTGTGTGTATCTGAGGGAGAAAGTGAGCGCGTGTGTGTGTATCTGAGGGAGAAAGTGAGCGCGTGTGTGTGTATCTGAGGGAGAAAGTGAGCGCGTGTGTGTGTATCTGAGGGAGAAAGTGAGCGTGTGTGTGTGTCTGTATCTGAGAGAAAAAGTAAGCGCGTGTGTGTCTGTGTGTGTATTGTGTGTTTGTGTATCTGAGGGAGAAAGTGAGCGCGCATGTGTGTGTGTGTATGAGGCAGAAAGTGTGCGCGCGTGTTATTACTACTAGATTTATTACTACTAGATTACTACTAGATTATTACATTATTGTTACTAGAGAGGCAGTGCTCGACAGACTGGAGGGGGCTGATTGTGGACAAGTCCCCAGGACCGGATGGAATGCATCCGAGGGTTCTGAAAGAAATGGCGGAGGTGATAGTGGATGCCTTGGTGGTTATTTTCCAGACGCCGCTGGATTCCGGGGAAGTGCCGGAAGATTGGAAAGCGGCTAATGTTACGCCGTTGTTTAAGAAGGGTGCCAGGCAAAAGGCAGGGAATTATAGGCCTGTTAGTTTAACGTCTGTTGTAGGTAAAATGTTAGAATCTGTCATCAAGGAGGAAATAGCGAGGCATCTAGAGGGGAATTGCTTGATAGAGCAGACGCAGCACGGTTTCGTTAAGGGGAAGTCGTGTCT
>NW_027650282.1:0-37500 GCF_965287045.1 Carcharhinus amblyrhynchos | reverse complement strand
TAAGTTCTCTCACTCTCGTACTCTGTGTCCCTCTTGTTAAAGCCCGGAATACCGTATGCTTTAGTAACTGCTCCCTCCATCTGCCCTGCTGCCTTCAATGGTCAGTGCCCCCAGCAGTGCCCCCCAGGGTCGGGGAGACATGGCTTGCTTCTGAGACTTCAACCTTTGAAGTTTGGTCCAATGCAAAAGTTGATATTCAGAGTAGCAACAATACAAGGCAATGATTGTTTGTCTCTGTCTGATTGGTGACGACACTGCAACTATTAAACAAACCAGGGAGTAGAATTTTTACTGACAGCATCGTGCAGAAATGTTAGTTCGACAGGAAAATATCCCATTCATTATTTGTAACACAGTGCACACACTAACATGGTTACCAGTGACTGCCTCGGCCCTCTTTAACGTGTTCTACACATTACAGTACATGCACAAGGTGGAGTAAAGACATTTGGGAGGAGACCTCTGTCCTTGTATCACTCACCGAGAGTGCACGATCCTTTCCCTTCCGCAGATGAATCAGGAGACATTGTGCTGCCTGGGTACGTGGTGTTATTCAATGTGATCATTTAATGCGAGGGGTGTCAGTGGATTCCATCCTATCGGTAATCTCACGGGACACAACAAGCGAATGACCCCCAAGCAACAACTGGAGTGACGTGGGTTTTCAGTGTCAGTGAGAAGCAGTGGAATCCTCAGGTGTCTCTGTGCAAAACCGCTTTTGAGATGCCAGAGGATTAAGACTGAATGATTAGAAATATTGGAGGTACCAGTGAGAGTAGGCCATTCAGTCCCTTGTGCTTGCCCTGCCACTCGGTATAATCAAGCTGATCCTCGTTCTCTACAACATACTTCTTGACATCTTTAACATCGAGAAATCTATTTCCTTCTTAAATGTAGCCTTTCTGTGATAGAGAATTCCACAGGCTCACCACCCTCTGAGTGAAGGGGTTTCTCCTCATCTCAGCCCTAAATGACCTACTCTGTATTCTGAGACGCTGACTCCTTGTTCTACCACTTCCCCACCGTCACCCCCACCTCATCCACCACCCCGCCAGCCTGAGGAAACAATTTCCCTGCATCCAGTCTGTCCAGCCCCGTCAGAATTTTATGCATTTCGAAGAGATCCCCCTCTCGTTCTTCTGAACTCCAATGAAAGGCGGCGGCACGGTGGTACTGTGATTAGCATTGCTGCCTCACAGCGTCAGGAACGCGGGTTCGATTCCCGGCTTGGATCACTGTCAGTGTGAAGTTTGCAAGTTCTCCTCGTATCTGTGTGGATTTCTCCTGAGTGTTCTGATTTCCTCCCACAGTCCAAAGATATGCGGGTTAGGTTGATTGGCCATGTCGAATTAACCCTAGTGTCGGGGGACTAGCCGGGTAAATTTGAGGGGTTATGGAAATAGGGGCTGGGTGGGATGGTGTTTGTCCAGACTCAATGGGCCAAATGGCCTCTTTCTGCATTTTAGATTCTATGAACAAGGCCCAACTGAACCAATCTCAAAGTGATATAGAGGTCTTCAGCACGGAATCAGGTCCTTCAGCCCATCACGTGGACTCCAGTCAAAGACAAACCACCCAACCATTCTAATCTCATCTTCCAGAACTTGTCCCCAAAGCCTTGTCAAACTCGGTATCACAAGCGCACATCAAAATACTTCTTAAATGTTGTGAGGGTCTCTGCGTCCATCGCCCTTTCTGACTCCCACCATCCTCTGGGTGAAAAGGTTTTTCCTCACATCCCCTTTAAACATGAAATCTACCTCAAATCTCTGCCCCCTGGTCACTGATCCCTCCCCAAGGGGAACAGTTTCTTCCTCTCTACTCTATGTCCCTCATACTTTTCTACATCTCAAATCATGTCCCTCCCTCAGTCTCCTCTGCTCCGAGGAAAACAACCCCAGCCTATCCAATCTCTCTTCAGAACTAAAACTCTCCAGGCAGCATCCTGGTAAATCTCCTCTGCACCCTCTCCAGTGCTATCACACCCCGCCTATAATGTGGATTCCAGAACTAATGCAGTTGGCCGAGCCAACGTTCGCTGTGGTTCTGGCACAGCCTATGTAATCTCTCTTACAATAATCCTGCTATCCGAGTGATCAGCCTGGTGACCCTCCGCTGTACTCCCGCCATGGCAAGTTTATCTTTCCCTCAGTAAGGAGACCTGAACAATGAAGAATACTGCAGGTGCGGTCTGACTAAGGCTCATGTCAGACATCCTTGCTCCTGTACTCGTCAAAGAACAGAAACAGGAACAGGTCCTTCAGCCCTCCAAACCTGCACCGACCATGCTGCCTGACTGAACTAAAACCCCCTACCCTTCCGGGGACCATATCCCTCTATTCCCATCCTATTCACGTATTTGTCCAGATGCCCCTTAAAACTCACTATCGTATCCGCTTCCACTCCCTCCCCCGGCAGCGAGTTCCAGGCACCCACCACCCTCTGTGTAAAAAATCTGCCTCGTACATCTTCTTTAAACCTTGTCCCTCACACCTTAAACCTGTGCCCCCGAGTAATTGACTCTTCCACCCTGGGAAAAAGCTTCTGACTATCCACTCTGTCCATGCCTCTCATAGTCTTGTAGACTTCTATCAGGACTCCCCTCAACCTCCGTCACTCCAGTGAAAACAAACCAAGTTTCTCCAACCTCTCCGCATAGCTAATACCTCATAGTTTCATTGCAAGTCCCCTTGCAATGAAGGACAACATTTCATTCATCCAAGATGTGTTGTCTTGATCAGTGGGTCTGCTTCTCACTGTGATATATCTTCAAGAGCTATCAGGCAACACAACTTTGTCACAATATTTCAATGTCTCAAAAAGCTCTGGAAAAGCACCAAGATAGAGTGGAACAGTCAGTAAGCAGACGAAACACAAGAATGAAGTCAATGGGAAGGAATTTGAGAATCACGTGCAGTGATAGAAAAATTGTTTACAAAAACAGTTCAGCTCTGTAGCTGATACGACCGTACCATTCTAAATTCTCTGGCATTAAGCTCCCCCTCCCCACCAAGCTACCCTAACTTCCCTCCAACCCACTCTAACCTCTACTTTAAACGCCCTCCAACCTCCCTCAAGATCCTAGCCTCCTTCCAACCTCCCAAACTACCCTGTTAACCACTCTTCATTCTCCCCTCAAATCCCGATGCAACTCCCTTTCCAGCCCCCTCCCTCTCCAAAGCCACTTCCATTACTCCCTTGAACTGTGGGGGAGGGAGGATTGAGGGGGAGGAGGGGGAACAAAGACGGGCAGTGTGAGAGAGAGGGAGTGCAGGTGGGTGAGAGGGTGAGAGTGCAGGAGAGAGAGAGGGTGTGCAGGAGTGAAGGAGAGAGAATGCAAGGGAGGGAGAGAGGGAGTGCAGAAACAAGAGTGTGAGAGCAGGAGAGGGAAAGAAAGAGATTGTGTGCGTGGGAGAATGGGAAATTGAGCTTGCAGAACACACAAAGCATGCGTGTGACTGCATCACCCTCAGCACTGACCCTCTGACAGTGCGGCACTCCCTCAGCACTGACCCTATGACGGTGCGGCACTCCCTCAGCACTGACCCTCTGACAGTGCGGCACTCCCTCAGCACTGACCCTATGACGGTGCGGCACTCCCTCAGTACTGACCCTCTGACAGTGCGGCACTCCCTCAGTACTGACCCTCTGACAGTGCGGCACTCCCTCAGCACTGACCCTATGACGGTGCGGCGCTCCCTCAGCACTGACCCTCTGACAGTGCGGCACTCCCTCAGCACTGACCCTATGACGGTGCGGCACTCCCTCAGTACTGACCCTCTGACAGTGCGGCGCTCCCTCAGCACTGACCCTCTGACAGTGCGGCACTCCCTCAGCACTGACCCTCTGACAGTGCGGCGCTCCCTCAGCACTGACTCTTTGACGGTGCGGCACTCCCTCAGCACTGACTCTTTGACGGTGCGGCGCTCCCTCAGTACTGACCCTCTGACAGTGCGGCGCTCCCTCAGCACTGACCCTCTGACAGTGCGGCACTCCCTCAGCACTGACCCTCTGACAGTGCGGCGCTCCCTCAGCACTGACTCTTTGACGGTGCGGCACTCCCTCAGCACTGACTCTTTGACGGTGCGGTGCTCCCTCAGTACTGACCCTCTGACAGTGCGGCACTCCCTCAGCACTGACCCTCTGACAGTGCGGCGCTCCCTCAGCACTGACCCTCTGACAGTGCGGCACTCCCTCAGCACTGACTCTTTGACGGTGCGGCGCTCCCTCAGCACTGACCCTTTGACGGTGTGGCACTCCCTCAGCACTGACTCTTTGACAGTACATCAGTTGGAGTTTTTAAGAGTCAGTAAGTTGTATTTTAAGATCTTTAACATACTGGATATGCATTTTAAGGAATTACTGTGAGCCTCTTCAGATAGACATTTTTTTTAAACCAGCATCATTCTAGATAGATGTACTTCCTTAAATCATAGAACACATACAGTGCAGAAGGAGGCCATTCAGCCCGTCAAGTCTGCACTGAGCACAATCCCATCCAGGGCCTATCCCCACAACCCAATGAATTTACCCTAGCTAGTCCCCCAACAGTCAGGGGCAATTTAACATGGCCAATCAACCTAACCCGCACACCTTTGGACTGTGGGAGGAGAGAACAGTACACGGAGAAAACCCACGCAGAAACGGGGAGAATGTGCAAACTCCACACAGACAGTGACCTGAGGCTGGAATTTAACCTGTGTCCCTGCCACCGGGAGGCAGCAGTGCGAACCCGCTGTGCCACCGTGCCATCTTAGGGATCGCGAGGACTCTTGTCAATTTTAACATAGAATGCAGCATTCGAGAAGGCTCACACTGTACGACCTTTGCAAACTCTGTCTTTGGATATCCTTGTCACAAAATAAACCCGATACTGGCAGCAGGCAGCTTAACACCTTACAAGGTATACCCTAAGATTTTCCAGTCCTGCTTATGCAACATTCCAGGCAGCTGGCAGTGTGGGAGACAGTTACAAATCTCTTAAGGTCTTCAGCATTTTTCCAAAAAAGAATTTTGTCTGTCCGGAGAGGTGTCTGCCTAAGACCTTGCCTCTTAAGATATGCTGATTTCCAAAGAAAACATTGCCCCCATGTACCTTTTGAGATGCTCTCCAGATCTCGCAAATTACCCCTTTGGACCTTGCAGAGAGGACAAGATCAAGGGAACGGTGCATCTCAGGACCCTGTAATTAAGCAACCACTTGGAATCATAGAATCCCTGCAGTGCAGAACAGGCCATTCAGCCCATCAAGTCCTGCCAGCTCTCTGACAGAATATCTTACCCAGGTCCTCTTCTCTGCCCGTAACACCAAGACCAATCTACCTAACCCACGCATCTTTGGACACTAAGGGACAATTTAGCATGGCCTATCCATCTAACCTACACAACTTTGGAGTGTGGGAGGAAAGTGGAGCACCCGGAGGAAACCCATGCAGACACGGGGAGAGAGTGCAAACTCCACACAGTCACCCAAGGCTGGAATTGAAGCTGGGTCCCTGGAGCTGTGAGGCAGCAGTGCTGACCACTCTTGCTGCCCACACACCTGGAGTGGATGGTGTTTGCCTCCTTATTTAAGGACAGATGTAAATATGTTGTAAACAGTTCAGAGAGGGTTTTCCAGGCTAATCCCAGGAATGGGTGGGTTGTCTGATGAGGAAGGGTTGGGGGGGGCGGGCTGGGCTTGTATCCGCTGGAGTTTAGAAGAGGAAGAGGCGACTCGATCCAAACCTTTCAGATCCTGAGGGGGTCTTGACAGGGTGGGCGTGGAGAGGATGTTTCCTCTTGTGGGAGAATCTAGAACTGGGGGGGTGGGGGGGGGTCACTGTTTAAAAATAAGGCCCATTTCAGACAGAAATTCTCCCTGTATCTGCGTAGGTTTCCTCCGGGTGCTCTGGTTTCCTCCCACAGTCCAAAGATGTGCAGGTTAGGTGGATTGGCCATGCTAAATTACCCCTTAATGATGGGGGAGATTGGAAGGGTAAATACATGGACTAATGGAGATGGGGCCTGGTGGGATTGTTGTAGCTAGAAGCTCGATGGGCTGAATGGCCTCTTCCTGCACTGTAGGGATTCTGTGATTCCTTTAAGTGGTGATTGTATTGAATGGGGGACAGGTTTGAGGGGCCGAGTGGCCTACACTGGTGCTGAATTCCTGTATAACTTCACCTAAGGACTTTGCAAAATCTTTCTTGTATCCTTCAGTTAAAAAGAAACATGTTAGGCTGGACATGCACCTAAAGAGTGGAACCTCCAGGTTAAAAAGACATTCTGGACAGAAAGGCAGCTCAGGGGACTGACTACAAGGCATATCTTCATTTACAAAATAAATTACCATGAGGTGCATCTTAAGAGAAGGCAGAGCCTTAAGATCTCACATTTAAAACAGAACAAAGATGTACCTGAAGAAAGCAAGGTTTTAAGATTTTAAATTTGAAATAAGTGACCATGTAGTGTGTCTTAAGAGAGAACAAGATCTTAAAATCTCACATTTAAACGTGTATTGCTGTATAGTGCATCTTAGTGTGGTGCCTTAAGATCTCATGTTTAAAAACAATTTGCTGAAAGATGTGTTTTAAGATTCTACATTACAGAGCCCTGAAAGATGCATCTTAAGACAGAGCAGGGTCTTATGATCTTATTTTTTTTAAAAAAACCAAAAGGTGCAAAGATCTGATGTTTAAAATCAGAGGGTGCACCTTCAGAGAGTGTGAGGTGTGTCTTACGATGTGACGTGCTTAAAGATGTTTACTATGAGGTGTATCTTAGGACAGAGTGAGGTATGCCTTAAGATCTGATCTGGGAAGCAAAGCGCAGGAATGTTCATGTTAAAGGATCTCAAATGTGCTTGCTGAGGTTTTTCATTTTTAAAGAATAGACATCTTCACAGGGAGGTACGTGCGGGTCGCAGCTCTTAAACAAGATTGTGAGACAGAAATTTTATTAGTCACATATATATCTTTTGATTTGGGGATTTTAGACACCCCAACCACCCCCCCCCCCCCACCCGCCCCCCCACCACACAGCACAAAATCTTCCACCAAACCCCTTCCCTGCCCCCTCCCCACTCCTCATTCCCTCCCTCCCTGCCACTTCCACATAGAAATTGGTGGCACCTCTCTCTCTCTCTCTGTCTCTACTTGGAGCTGGTGTACTTGGTCACCGCCTTTGTCCCCTCTGACACGGCGTGCTTGGCCAGTTCCCCGGGCAGCAGCAGGCGCACGGCGGTCTGGATCTCCCGGGAGGTGATGGTGCAGCGTTTGTTGTAGTGGGCCAGGCGGGAGGCCTCGGTGGCGATGCGCTCAAAGATGTCGTTGACGAAGGAGTTCATGATGCTCATGGCCTTGGAGGAGATGCCGGTGTCGGGGTGAACCTGCTTCATCACCTTGTAGACGTAGATGGAGTAACTCTCCTTCCGTACCCGCCGCCTTTTCTTCTCCCCCTTCACCTTGGCCTTTGAGACAGCCTTCTTGCCCCCTTTCTTGGAGGCTGGGGCTTTCCTCTCTTGAAGCTCAGGCATTGCTCTCTCGGTCTCTCTCCCTCTCTCTCACGGTTATATCTCCACGCCCACCCCCCCCTCTTCTCTCTCTCTCTCCCTCTCCGCAGTCAGCAGAAACCTTGCCTGAAGGATGCTGTGCGACAGCTCGATGTCAATACAGGGATAAAGGGAAACCTGCCTCACTGCCATTGGCCCAGTCCATCATGGACAGCCAATGGTGCTCCCCACCAATGATTCATCACCCCTGCACTCTCCTCCCTCCCTCCCCCCCCGAAGGCTCAACCAATGGCGCCAACCCTTTCCAAACGGGCACAGCCAATAGTATTACTCCACCCCAATGCTTCAGCCAATGGGCTATGTCCCTTTGCCAAGGCTGAGCTAATTGCCTCCTCCCTTACCCCCCCCCCCCGACTCCTGGACCAGCCAAGACCCCACCGCCAGCTCTCTGCACCAATGGGGAGCAATGTGTCTGCGGACCCTCTCTCTCCCTCTCTGTGTGGGGAGGCAGCTTTTCATCATTATCATATCCTCCATCAGAGTTTAAACTCTCACATCAGCCTCAACAGCTTTCACTGCAAAACTGACTCTGCCTTTCATTGAGCCTCTCTCTCACTCTGCCACTGTGTCTCTCTCTCTCTGTCTCTGTGTGTCTCTCTCTCCCTCCCTTTTTCTCTCAGTCTGTCTCTCTCTGTCTCTCTCACTCTATCTCTCCCTCCCCCTCCCTGTCCCTCCCTCTCATCTCTGTTTCTCTCTCTCTCTCATCTCTGACCCTCTGTCTCTCTCTATCTCTCTGTCTCTCTGTGTCTGTCTATCTCTCTGTCTGTCTGTCTCTGTCTCTCTTTCTTTCTCCCTCTCTGTCTCTCTTTCTCATTCTCTGTCTTTCTGTCCCTCTCACTCACATGAACAGATTAACAGGCTGTTACCAAAGAGACAGGGATCTGAAGATAACAGGCAGGAGACAGAGTGAAATGGAGACAGGGAGAGCCGGGAAGAGACAGAGATGAAAAGAGAGGGACATAGAGGGAGCAAAGGACAGTCAGAGAGAGAGAAGGAGCAAGAGAGAGGGATGAAAGGAGAGAGATGGAGGGAAAGAGACACATGGAGGGAGACAGAGAGAGGAAGGGTCATAGAGAAGTACAGAAAGGGAGAGTAAGGGTCAGGGAGAGAGAAAGATGGAGAGATCGAAGGAGTGGCTCAGAGAGAGAGGGAGAGACTCAGGGAGACAGAAGGATAGACGGCTGGAGAGAGGGAGAGTGAGATAAAGAGAAAGTGAGGGCGAGGCACACACGAGGAGGAATCAGGGTAAGATTGTTGTTGTCCCCGTTTGCAGAGGGATTGAAGATATCCCTGAGTGTTCCACAGCCCATCTCAGTCTAGCTGATCTCCTCACCGTACTGAATTCTTTTACAGAAAGGAGCTCACCGTGGTAATGTCAGAGATATGGTGGCTAACTGGGTACAGCAAGATCCCACAAACAGCAAAGACTAGATCAGTTTTTTAACAAATTGAAGTGATATTGGTTGAGGGATTAATATTGTGTGTGGGGGAAATCGGGTAGAACTCAGCAACCACCCCCTCCACATCCCCCACAACCCCACCCTCTCTTTCCCCAGTAGCAGTCGTGAAATCTGTTAACTCCATCTGAGAGTACAGTCGGAGTCCTCGGATTAACATCTCGTCCTGAAAGATGGCACCTCCGACAGTGCAGCACTCCCTCAGTACTGGCACCGAGGGGAGTGTCAGCCTGGATTATGGAGCTCAAATCCTAGAGTATATACATCTACCCCCGACAGTGCAGCGCTCCCTCAGTACTGGCACCGGGGGGAGTAAAAAATCTGACAACACCAGGTTTTAGTCCAACCTATTTATTTGATAATATACTCGCAAGCTTTCGGGTTAGCCCCTTCATCAGGTGAATGGAGAGTTCTGGCCTCAGACAGAGCATATAAAGCACAGACAAATAAATAGGTTGGACTAAAACCTGGTGTTGTCAGACTTTTTACTGTGTTTACACCAGTCCAACGCCAGCATACCCACATCATGACCGGGGGGAGTGTCAGCCTGGATTATGGAGCTCAAATCCTAGAGTATATACATCTACCCCCGACAGTGCGGCACTCCCTCAGTACTGGCACCGGGGGGAGTGTCAGCCTGGATTATGGAGCTCAAATCCCAGAGTATATACACAGAGTCATAGAGGTTTACAGCGTGGAAACAGGCCCTTCGGCCCAACTTGTCCATGCCATCCTTTTTCTTTAAACCTTGAAGCTAGTCCCAATTGCCTGCATTTGGCCCATTTTGTGAATTTGTGTGAATGAAGTAGTGGCATAATGGGAAAATTGGTCAAGTATTTGGTACAAAATGAGGAAAGCTGATCAAGCTATTCCAAAATGCCAGACCCCTGTAAGACTTAATAAGACTGACTCTGCATAACCTAAGACATGAATAAGACCAGAGAAGGTCAGGACCTGATAAGGCTGACTCCACATAACCTAGGGCTGTATGAGCGAGACAAGATAAGGTCAGAGATGAAGGAGTCATCGACCACCTTCTGTTCTGTCAAAAGGACATGATAAAGGTATGACTGATGAGACAAAGAGTTTTAGGAGGGTCAGCAGGTTGTACCATGATTTATGACATTGTTTATGATGCTATTATTGATTGAATTCCTGAATAAGTTCTGGTCACTCAAACTGATAATGATTCAATATAAATACTGAACGGATTATTTACGTAAGCGTGGACTTGGGAAGGAATTAGCAAGTCGTAATGACTGCTCTCCAAACTCAAGTTTTTGCCAATACTGCGTGCAGTCATTTGTAAGTGAAGACGAGTTATTTGGTTGCAATGAATTTTGTTGAGTCTCTCTATCACAGTCAAGCAGCAGGAAAATTTCCACTGCAACATCTGGCTCTGCGGAGCAGGGACCAGTCCCCTGGGTGAATTCTGTGGGGGACTGAAGAAGTGATCGAGCCACGACCCGGAGGGAAGAGACGGATGCCGGCACAAGGTAAGGTTTACCTTTGTCTCTCTCGTCCTCTCAGATTGGTGCTACAACCCCCCATCCCTGATGGAAGGCGCTAACAGGTGACGGTATTCGAATCTAAATTGGACAGTGAGTAGAGTGCTTTAGGGTCAAGGACCCGATTGTGGTTAGTCTGGGGTCAGGGACCCGATTGTGGCTAGCCTGGGGTCAGGGACCCGATTGTGGTTAGTCTGGGGTCAGGGACCCGATTGTGGCGAGCCTGGGGTCAGGGACCCGATTGTGGCGAGCCTGGGGTCAGGGACCCGATTGTGGCGAGCCTGGGGTCAGGGACCCGATTGTGGTTAGCCTGGGGTCAGGGACCCGATTGTGGCGAGCCTGGGGTCAGGGACCCGATTGTGATTAGCCTGGGGTCAGGGACCCGATTGTGGCGAGCCTGGGGTCAGGGACCCGATTGTGGCGAGCCTGGGGTCAGGGACCCGATTGTGGCTAGTCTGGGGTCAGGGACCCGATTGTGGTTAGCCTGGGGTCAGGGTCCTGATTGTGGCGAGCCTGGGGTCAGGGACCCGATTGTGACTAGTCTGGGGTCAGGGACCCGATTGTGGTTAGTCTGGGGTCAGGGACCCGATTGTGGTTAGCCTGGGGTCAGGGACCTGATTGTGGTTAGCCTGGGGTCAGGGACCCGATTGTGGCGAGCCTGGGGTCAGGGACCCGATTGTGGCGAGCCTGGGGTCAGGGGCCCGATTGTGACTAGTCTGGGGTCAGGGACCCGATTGTGGTTAGTCTGGGGTCAGGGACCCGATTGTGGTTAGTCTGGGGTCAGGGACCCGATTGTGGTTAGTCTGGGGTCAGGGACCCGATTGTGGCTAGTCTGGGGTCAGGGACCCGATTGTGGTTAGTCTGGGGTCAGGGACCCGATTGTGGTTAGCCTGGGGTCAGGGACCTGATTGTGGCGAGCCTGGGGTCAGGGACCCGATTGTGGTTAGCCTGGGGTCAGGGACCCGATTGTGGCGAGCCTGGGGTCAGGGACCCGATTGTGGCGAGCCTGGGGTCAGGGACCCGATTGTGGTTAGCCTGGGGTCAGGGACCCGATTGTGGTTAGCCTGGGGTCAGGGACCTGATTGTGACTAGCCTGGGGTCAGGGACCCGATTGTGGCGAGCCTGGGGTCAGGGACCCGATTGTGGCGAGCCTGGGGTCAGGGACCCGATTGTGATTAGCCTGGGGTCAGGGACCCGATTGTGATTAGCCTGGGGTCAGGGACCTGATTGTGACTAGCCTGGGGTCAGGGACCCGATTGTGGCGAGCCTGGGGTCAGGGACCCGATTGTGGTTAGCCTGGGGTCAGGGACCCGATTGTGGTTAGTCTGGGGTCAGGGGCCCGATTGTGGTTAGCCTGGGGTCAGGGACCCGATTGTGGTTAGTCTGGGGTCAGGGACCCGATTGTGGCGAGCCGGGGGTCAGGGACCCGATTGTGACTAGCCTGGGGTCAGGGACCCGATTGTGGTTAGCCTGGGGTCAGGGACCCGATTGTGGTTAGCCTGGGGTCAGGGACCCGATTGTGACTAGCCTGGGGTCAGGGACCCGATTGTGGTTAGTCTGGGGTCAGGGACCCGATTGTGGTTAGCCTGGGGTCAGGGACCCGATTGTGGCGAGCCTGGGGTCAGGGACCCGATTGTGGTTAGCCTAGGGTCAGGGACCCGATTGTGGCGAGCCTGGGGTCAGGGACCCGATTGTGGTTAGTCTGGGGTCAGGGACCCGATTGTGGTTAGTCTGGGGTCAGGGACCCGATTGTGGCGAGCCTGGGGTCAGGGACCCGATTGTGGCGAGCCTGGGGTCAGGGACCCGATTGTGGTTAGCCTGGGGTCAGGGACCCGATTGTGGTTAGTCTGGGGTCAGGGACCCGATTGTGATTAGTCTGGGGTCAGGGACCTGATTGTGGTTAGTCTGGGGTCAGGGACCCGATTGTGGCTAGTCTGGGGTCAGGGACCCGATTGTGGTTAGTCTGGGGTCAGGGACCCGATTGTGATTAGTCTGGGGTCAGGGACCTGATTGTGGTTAGTCTGGGGTCAGGGACCCGATTGTGGCTAGTCTGGGGTCAGGGACCCGATTGTGATTAGCCTGGGGTCAGGGACCGATTGTGGTTAGCCTGGGGTCAGGGACCCGATTGTGGCGAGCCTGGGGTCAGGGACCCGATTGTGGCGAGCCTGGGGTCAGGGACCCGATTGTGGTTAGTCTGGGGTCAGGGACCCGATTGTGGTTAGTCTGGGGTCAGGGACCTGATTGTGGTTAGCCTGGGGTCAGGGACCCGATTGTGGCGAGCCTGGGGTCAGGGACCCGATTGTGGTTAGTCTGGGGTCAGGGACCCGATTGTGGTTAGTCTGGGGTCAGGGACCCGATTGTGGTTAGTCTGGGGTCAGGGACCCGATTGTGGTTAGCCTGGGGTCAGGGACCCGATTGTGGCGAGCCTGGGGTCAGGGACCCGATTGTGGCGAGCCTGGGGTCAGGGACCCGATTGTGGCGAGCCTGGGGTCAGGGACCCGATTGTGGTTAGTCTGGGGTCAGGGACCTGATTGTGGCGAGCCTGGGGTCAGGGACCCGATTGTGGTTAGTCTGGGGTCAGGGACCCGATTGTGGCGAGCCTGGGGTCAGGGACCGATTGTGGCTAGCCTGGGGTCAGGGACCCGATTGTGGTTAGCCTAAGGTCAGGGACTCTGTGATTTGATTTTGGTACCAGGAATTCTTTTCATTAACATTCTTGCTAGGGGCACAGTATACTGACGTTATGGGACAGATTTTAGACAAAATGGGGGCAATTCTCCTTTGTTTTTTATGTGTTCTGAGTATCCTGATCAGGAACATAATTTACGTCGATTATCTGCTGCAGTAAATAGTAAATTGGGTAAAGATATTTGGCCACTAAGTGGCACATAGAACTTGGGAAATTGTACTGCAGCAGAAAAAGCTATTTGGACTAAAAAAGCAAGTTCCAAGTGGAAAACTTTAATTTCAAAATGGAAAAGAGAGTCGACGAGGTGCCACGAACAATTGCTATTAATGAGCTGGAGGGATAATGCACATAAAAGAGGGATTGATAAATGTGTGGACGGGAAATCAAAGGATTGGGAAATTTTGAAATTGGAGCGTGAGCTTTGGGATAGGAAGCATCATGAGACGAAACGCCGGAGTAAGGTTAAGAAAGGTGATAGGCAGGATGGGCTAGCCCATCAGAGTAAACAGCAGGAGGATCCTCCCAGTTCCCCTGGACATGCTGCTGTTTCTCTATTTAGGCAATGTGGAGGAACAGGAGGAGTTGACCCCTAGACCCTCCCTTTATCCACTGCTCTCTCGTTCAAAACGCTCTTTGGGTTAAAAATCTCCTCGATGCTGTTCAGTTCCTCGTCAATCGGCTGTTAATAAATGTGTTGTGCAGACGAAGGGGGACACTCCTGTGTGATTAGGGAACGTCCGGGCTGATTCAGCTACCAAGGCAGCAGCTCTATCGGCCTCTGTGATCGTCCCCACTGGGGGTAATCAGGCTCTAAATCGGGTACCTGCATTAGGGATGAAGGGCATGCCAGAGATAACTGAGGTTCAGCATTTACAGAGGGACACCTCTGATCCTGAGCACGCACTATGGAAGTCAGTGGGGTTTTCGTACCCCTTGGCTTACTCCAGTTGGTCAAGTTTGTATTCTGAATTCTTTGTTGCCGGTTCTTGTACCCATCTCGACATGGAGGGAATGGTACAGCTACTTCTATAGACTCGGTGACACCCAGATTTGAATACAGCAGTGCAAATGCAGCTGGATCGGTACTTCATTTGCATAAGAAATAATAAGGATAAAGGTATTAAATGCCCTCCCCGAACCACTCCCTTGTCAGATGGCCTTTCGCCTGTATACAGTTTGATTTTATTGAATTACCAAAAGTACATTGCTTTAAATATAATCAATGTGTTTAATAAATGGATTGAAGCCTTCCCCACCAGGAATTGTACTGCAGATACGGCGGTGAAGTTATTGTTGGCAGAAGTTATTCCCCGTTTTGCGGCACCCGAAATGGTGAGCTCAGATAATGGACCACATCTTGTGGCCCAGATCAATACTGAATTGTACAAAGCACTCGTAATTAAGCAACAACTGCACTGCGCGTATCACCCACAGGCAGCAGGAATTGTGGAAAGGGCCAACGGGACTTTAAAAGAACAATTATCTAAATTGACTGAAGAAACTGGATGAAATTGGCTGGGGGTATTGCCCTTGGCACTGTTTCACATGCAGGTGATTCCCCGTTCGCAGACCGGACTGTCAGCTGCCGAGAGAGTCTACGGTCAGCCAGTGAGGACTCCCTGGGATGCCCGTGAAAAACCCCTGAAGGGAGCAGACCTCCATCTGATGGGGGAACAGATGCAGAATTATTTGAAGCAATCAACACTTTCTCTGAAGTTTCTCCACTCACAGGTAAAACAGGCACATCTCCCAGAGAGCAGGGACAGCCACCCCTCGACATGCAGTGATCGAACCCGGAGATTACATATTGGTGAAGAACTGGGATAGAAAGAAACTAGGACAAGGCTGGAGCGGACCTTTTCAAGTACTACTGACCACACCAACTCCCGTCAAGCTTGAAGGACGTTCAAGTTGGGTACATCTATCCGATTGCAAGAACATTATCTCCAACCCAGGTACGAACACAGGATGAAGATCTTCATTATATTTTTTGGACTTTCTGGACTATTTGGCCTTAATGGCCACTCGGTAGTGAAAAAGCGAACTACCCGGGGACTGCATGCTAATACCTATTTATATATGTTCATATATTTATGCTGAAAAATTGAATGTAAGCAAGTGTTGGGTTTGCACCCACATCCCCATCCATTCAAGGGAAGGAATATCTCTCCAATCCGTCCCCTTCCATATAGCAGAGACAGCTGAATGGCTTCTACATCAAAACTGAACCGGGATCGGGGGAGATACGAAAGGACGGAAATAGGCTGGCCAGGAAATGACTAGGTTTTGGTCTTGATACCAGCCTGCTTCCACCCTCCCTGATTATCCCCTCGAGTGATGTGCGAGGTTCCCTGTTATAGTAAACCAGGGAAAGGAAAGTTGACAGGGCAAAGTAGCTGCAACCTTACAGCTGAGTGACAAGGACCAGTAGCAAATCGATCTACCGAGAGTATGTTTGTTCTTGATTGGTGCAGGGTTTGGAATATAACCTCTAACAGCTGATGGGCACATACTTCCCCAACACCCTGGATGACACTGGCAGATGATTTTACAGCATATAATGGAAAAACTAGCAAACGTAACAGCGGCAGAAGCCAGGGCAACTGGACAGGCACTGGCTGAGGTCTCTGCTGAGCTGGTGGCTGTCCGGACCTTGGCGTTACAAAATCAACTGGCTTTGGATTATCTGTTAGCCTCACAGGGGGGAACATGTGTCACTGTAGGTCAGGAATGCTGTATTTGTATCCCAGATGTCTCTGAAAATACACCAACCTGGCTGACCATATTAAGAGACAGACTGATCAAATATGAAAGATTGGTCATGAATTTCATGACTCTGACCCACCAGGTTGGTTGGGATGGCAGAACCACGGATTATTTGATTGGATCTTTAAGGCCTTTGTGCTACTTTTGCTACTGGAGATAGGGTTGCTTGTTTGCTTCTGTAAATGTATTTTTAATTGGGTCATGGATGTACCTATTTAACTGGTTGTCATGATATGACAAAAGGAGGGAATGTGAAGTTGTGCAAATGAAGTAGTGGCATGATGGGAAAATTGGGCAACTATTTGGTGCAAACTAAGGAACACTTAAACTAAGAGTTGAATAAGACCAGAGCAGATCAAACTGTGCCTAATCTCTGTAAGACCTGATAAGTCTGACTCTGCAAAACCTAGAGCTGTATGAGCGAGACAAGGTAAGGTCAGAGATGATGAACATAAGAACATAAGAAATAGGAGCAGGAGTAGGCCATCTAGCCCTTCGAGCCTGCCCCGCCATTCAATAAGATCATGGCTGATCTGTCGTGGCTCAGTTCCACATTCCCGCCCTCTCCCCATAACCCTTAATCCCCTCGCTTATCAAAAACCCATCAACCCGCGTCTTAAAAATATTTAGCGAGGCAGCCTCCACCACTTCAACGGGCAGAGAATTCCAGAGATTCACCACCCTTTGAGTGAAGAAGTTCCTCCGCAACTCTGTTCTAAACCGCACCCCCCTTTATCTTGAGGCTGTGCCCCCTAGTCCTACTGTCCTTTCTGAGCGGGAAGAGTCTCTCCACCTCTATCCTATCCATCCCATTCATCATCTTATACGTCTCAATGAGATCTCCCCTCGTTCTTCTAAACTCTAACGAGTACAAGCCTAGCTTATTCAGCCTCTCCTCATAGCTCAACCCCCTCAACTCCGGTATCAGCCTAGTAAACCTCCTCTGCACTCCCTCCAAGGCCAAAATATCCTTGCGTAAGTGTGGCGACCAAAACTGCACACAGTACTCCAGCTGCGGCCTCACCAATGCCCTATACAGCTGCAGCAAGACCTCCCTACTTTTATATTCAATCCCCCTCACTATGAAGGCCAGCATCCCATTCGCCTTCCTGACCACCTGCTGCACCTGCAAGCTGGGTTTTTGCGACTCATTCACAAGGACCCCGAGGTCACTGGCCGCTTTCTGTTCTATCAGAGGACAAGGTAAAGGTATGAATAATGAGATAAAGAGTTCTAGGAGGTCAGCAGGTTGTACCATGATTTATGACAATGCTTATGACACCAGTACAGATCAAATTTCTGAATAAGCTCTGGTCACGCAAACTAATAATGATTAAACACTAAGCTGATTCTTTATGTAAGCACGGACTTGAGAAGGAATTAGCAAGTCCTAACGACGGCTCTCCGAACTCAAATTACTGCCACTACTGCATGCAGTCTTTTGGAAATAAAGACTAGTTACATAGTTGGAACAAACTTTGTTGAGTCTCTCTACCACAGTCAAGAAGCAGGAATGTTTCCACTTCAACACTTCAGTACTGGCACCGGGGGGAGCGTCGGCCTGGATTATGGAGCTCAAATCCTAGAGTATATACATCTACCCCCGACAGTGCAGCACTCCCTCAGTACTGGCACCGGGGGGGAGTGTCAGCCTGGATTATGGAGCTCAAATCCTAGAGTATATACATCTACCCCCGACAGTGCAGCACTCCCTCAGTACTGGCACCGGGGGGAGTGTCAGCCTGGATTATGGAGCTCAAATCCTAGAGTATATACATCTACCTCTGACAGTGCAGCACTCCCTCAGTACTGGCCTAGATTATGGAGCTCAAATCCTAGAGTATATACATAGAGTCGCAGAGGTTTACAGCATGGAAACAGGCCCTTTGGCCCAACTTGTCCATGCCACCCTTTTTCTTTAAACCCTGAAGCTAATCCCAATTCCCCGCATTTGGCCCCTATCCCTCTATACCCATCGTACCCATGTAACTGTCTGAATGCTTTTTAAAGGACAAAAATATACCCACCTCTACTACTGCCTCTGGCAGCTCGTTCCAGACACTCACCACCCTCCTTGTGAAAAAATTGCCCTTCTGGACACTTTTGTATCTCTCCCCTCTCACCTTAAATCTATACCCTCTAGTTTTAGACTCCCCTACCTTTGGGAAAAGATATTGACTATCTAGCTGATCTGTGCCCCTCATTATTTTATAGACCTCTATAAGATCACCCCTCAGCCTCCTACGCTCCAGAGAAAAAAGTCCCAGTCTATCCAGCCTCTCCTTATAACTCAATCCATCAAGTCCCGGTAGCATCCTAGTAAATCTTTTCTGCACTCTTTCTAGTTTAATAATATCCTTTCTATAATAGGGTGACCAGAACTGTACACAGTATTCCAAGTGTGGCCTTACCAATGTCTTGTACAACTTCAACAAGACATCCCAACTCCTGTATTCAATTTTCTGACCAATGAAACCAAGCATGCCGAATGCCTTCTTCACCACTCTGTCCACCTGTGACTCCACTTTCAAGGAGCTATGAACATGTACCCCTAGATCTCTTTGTTCTGTAACTCTCCCCATGTTGAACTTTAAACTGGTTTTGTAAGACTTCTTATGTACTCTCCCCAACGCCCTACCATTAACTGAGTAAGTCCTACCCTGGTTCAATCTACCAAAACGCATCACCTCACATTTATCTAAATTAAACTTCGCCTGCCACTCGTCAGTCCACGACCTCTGACAGTGCGGCATTCCCTCAGTATTGGCTCTGGAGATGACAGTAGAGAGTGGGGAAGGAGTAAGGGGGTTTTGGGAGTGAGAGTGAGGTGTAGCTGAGGCATGTGTGAGCGAATTTGAATATGTGGTTTCAGGGTTTGGAGTTGAGTGGATCACTTCTGCCTGTGGACTGGAAACCACCAGTCAATGCAAAGTAGTTTGAGGATTGAAGGGAGGCAGTGACCTAGTGTTATTGTCACTAGACTATTAATCCAGAAATATAGCCGCAGCAGATACTGGAATTTGAATTCAGCAAAAAATTATCTGGAATTAAGGATCTACTGATAACCATGAAACCATTGTCGATTGTTGGAAAAACCCATCTGGTTCACTAACGTCCTTCAGGGAAGGCAATGTACCATCCATACGCGGTTTGGCTTACATATGACCCCACAGCCACAGCAATGCGGTTGACTTGTAACTGATAGGGATGTGCAATAAATGCTAGTCAGCCAATGATGCCAACATCTTACGAATGAATAAAAAATGAGGGGTAAACAAAGAACAAAGTAAAGCATAGCAGAGGAACAGGCCCTTCGGCCGTCCAAGTCTGTGCCCATCATGATGCCCTAACTAAACTAAAAAATAACCTTCTACCCTTACTCAGTCCGTATCCCTCTACTCCCTCCCTATTCATGTACCCATCCAGATACCTCTTAAATGTTGTTAATGTTCCTGCTTCCACTGCCTCCTCTGGCAGCGCGTTCCAAGAACCCACCACTCTCTGTGTGAAAAACTTTCCCCGCACATCCCCCTTAAACTTTCCCTCTCACCTTGAACCTGTGTCCCTTTTGTAATTGACGCTTCCACCCTGGAGAAAAGCCTCTGACTATCCATCTTGTCTATTCCTCCTAATTTTGTAAACCTCTATCGGGTCTCCCCTCAGCCTCCATCTTTCTAGTGAAAACAATCCTGGTTTATTCAACCTCTCCTCATAGCCAACACCCTCCAGACCCGGCAACATCCTGGCGAACCTTCTCTGTACTCTCTCCAACCTCCTTCTGGTAGTGTGGTGAGCAGATCTGCACGCAACACTGCAAATGTGGCTTAACCGCATTTTCACAGTAACTTGATTGCAGTGTTAATGTAAGCCTACTTGTGACTGATAAATAAACTTTAACTTTAATTAAGGTTTTATACAGCTGCAACATGTTTTCCCAACTCTTGTACTCAATGCCCCGGCTGATGAAGGCAAGCATGCCATATGCTTTCTTAATCACCTTGGCCACCTGTGTTGCCACTTTTAGGTAACTGTGAACCTGCACGCCCAGATCCCTCTGTATGTTAATGTTCCCAAATCTTCTGCTACCAACAATATAATTCACACCTCAATTTGATCCTCCAAAATGCATCACCTCACATTTGTCCGGATTAAGCTCCAGCTGCCATTTCTGTGTTAGGACTCTAAACTATTGTTATGATTCAGGTCAGATACTCCAAAGTGTTTTATGAAGCCCACCTCGATCACATAAGTTTTTGCATTTTGGATTTAGCTAGGTTAAAAATGAGATGTTTGGCTTCAGGTATGAGTGAAATGACCCACTAGGGAGCTTTTTATCAAACAAAGTTTATTTAAGAATACAATTAATATGTATAGTAAGAAAATTAGCAATAACTTTTATCAATTACAAATAAAACAACCAAGGTAATGTATAACCCTTAATAAATATATATAAGATGCTCCAATCAAACAAAACTTCCCATAAACAAAAACCCTTTTCACTGTTTAACACAGCAAGGACTGGAACTGAGTCCTTTGGTTGGAGAATTGAAAACCCTGACTTCTCGGCCTTGTAACTTCTGGCAGTGTGGTGACCAGAATTGGGGACACAATTCCAAATGTGGCTGAATCAATGTTTTATATAACTATAGCAAAATTTGCCAACTCTTATACTCAGTGCCCCGTCCGATGAAGGCAAGCATGCCTATACTTTCTTCACCACCTTTCCTACCTGTGCTGCCACTTTTAAAGATCTGTGGACCTGTACTCCCAGATCTCTCTGTGTATCTATGCCCCTGATGGTTCTGCCATTCATTGTATAGCTCCCACCTAAATTGGATCTACCAAAATGCATCACCTCGTATTTGTCCGGATTAAATTCCATCTGCCATTTGTCCGCCCAATTTTCTAGCCTGTCTATACCCTGCTGTATTCTCCGACAGTCTTCATCACTTTCCGTAACTCCGCCGTACTAAGATTAACAAACTTGCTAATCAGGCCAGCTATGTATTTTTTCAAGTCATTTGTATGTATATTAAAAACAGCAGAGGTTACAGCGCTGATCCCTGCGGAACACTACAAGTCATGGTGTGGAGATGCTGGCGTTGGACAGGGGTAAACACAGTAAGAAGTCTCACAACACCAGGTTAAAGTCCAACTGATTTATTTGACAGTAAACTCACAAGCTTTTGTGGTTTGCCCCTTCATCAGGTGAATGGAGTTCTGGCCTCAGACAGAGCATATAACAGCACAGTTTACAGATTACTGATTAGAATGCAAGTCGTTACAGCTAACCTGCTATTCAAGTCTTAAAGATGCCGACAATGTGAGTGGAAAGAGCATTAGGCATAGGTTAAAGAGATGTGTATTGTCTCCAGACAGTACAGTAAGTGAGGTTTTGCAAACCCAGGCAAGTCATGGGGGTTACAGACTGTGCAACATGAATCCAAGATCCCGGTTGAGACCGTCCTCATGTGTGTGGAACTTGGCTATCAGTCTCTGCTCAGCGACTCTGCGCTGTGGTGTGTTGTGAAGGCCGCCTTGGAGAATGTTTACCCGAAGGTCAGAGGCCAAATGCCCGTGACCGCTGAAGTGTTCGCCAACAGGAAGGGAACAGTCTTTCCTGGTGATTGTCCAGCAGTGTTCGTTCATCCATTGTCATAGCGTCTGCATGGTCTCCCCAATGTACCGTGCCTCGGGACATGCTTTCCTGCAGTGTATCAGGTAGACGTTAGCCGAGTTGCGAGAGTATGTTCCGTGTACCTGGTGGATGGTGTTCTCACATGAGATGATGGCGTCCATGTCGATGATCTGGCATGTCTTGCAGAGGTTGCTGTGGCAAGGTTGTGTGGTGTTGTGGTCACTGTTCTCCTGAAGGCTGGGCAGTTCACTGTGAACAATGGTCTGTTTGAGGTTGTGTGGTTGTTTGAAGGCAAGAAGTGGGGGTGTGGGGATGGCCTTGGCGAGATGTTTGTCTTCATCAATGATATGTTGAAGACTCCGGAGAAGATGTCGTAGCTTCTCCGCTCCGGGGAAGTACTGGACGACGAAGGGTACTCTGTCCACTGTGTCCCGTGTTTGTCTTCTGAGGAGGTCGGTGCGGTTTTTTGCTGTGGCACATCAGAACTGTCGATCTATGAGTCGAGCGCCATATCCTGTTCTTAAGAGGGCATCTTTCAGCGTCTGGAGGTGTTTGTCAAAATCCTCCTCATCTGAGCAAATCCTGTGTATACGGAGGGCTTGTCCATAGGGGATGGCTTCTTTAACATGTTTAGGGTGGAAGCTGGAGAAGTGGAGCATTGTGAGATTGTCTGTGGGCTTGCGGTACAGTGAGGTGCTGAGGTGACCGTCCTTAATGGAGATGCATGTGTCCAAGAATACAACCGTTTCTGGAGAGTAATCCATGGTGAGTCTGATGGTGGGATGGAACTTGTTGATGTCATCATATAGTTGTTCCAGTGATTGTTCACCATGAGTCCAAAGGAAGAAAATGTCATTGATGTATCTAGTGTATAGCAACGGTTGAAGGTCCTGTGCGGTGAAGAGGTCTTGTTTAAACCTGTGCATGAAGATGTTGGCATATTGAGGTGTGAATTTGGTCCCCATGGCCGTTCCGTGTGTCTGGATGAAAAACTGGTTAGAAACCATAGAAAATTACAGCTCAGAAACAGGCCTTTTGGCCCTTCTTGTCTGTGCCGAACCATTTTTTGCCTTGT
The DNA here is from genome assembly GCF_965287045.1 of Carcharhinus amblyrhynchos. NCBI lineage: Eukaryota > Metazoa > Chordata > Chondrichthyes > Carcharhiniformes > Carcharhinidae > Carcharhinus > Carcharhinus amblyrhynchos. Next base: position 14,815 of record NW_027650282.1, on the reverse strand, counting down.
CCCACTGACCTGCACTTGAACCATATCCCTCCACACCCCTCTCATCCATGTACCTGTCCAAGTTTTTCTTAAATGTTAAAAGTGAGCCCGCATTTATCCGGCAGCTCATTCCACACTCCCACCACTCTCTGTGTGAAGAAGCCCCCTCTAATATTTCCTTTAAACTTCTGCAGTTTTTCTTTATAAATAACACTCTGTTCTCCTTTTCAAAATGAACAATGCACATTTTCCCAAATTATTCTCCAATGGGAAACTTTTCCTTCACTGTCACTGGGGTCAAAATCCTGGAACTCCCTCCCTAACAGCACTGTGGGTGTACCTACACCACATGGGACTGACTGATGTCCAATGACAATCCTGGAACTCCCTCCCTAACAGCACTGTGGGTGTACCTACACCACACGGGACTGACTGATGTCCAATGACAATCCTGGAACTCCCTCCCTAACAGCACTGTGGGTGTACCTACACCACACGGGACTGACTGATGTCCAATGACAATCCTGGAACTCCCTCCCTAACAGCACTGTGGGTGTACCTACACCACACGGGACTGACTGATGTCCAATGACAATCCTGGAACTCCCTCCCTAACAGCACTGTGGGTGTACCTACATCACATGGGACTGCAGTGGGTTGAAGATGGCGGCTCACCCACCACCTTCTCGAGGGGCAGTTTGGGATGGGTAATAAACGCTGGACCCGGCAAAAATACAATTCCTCTGGCTGTTCGCAAACAGATTCATGTGATCTTTTGCAACCATCTGAAAGCTCGAAAACGTGATAAAAGGTAGACTGATTAGGAGTATAGAAATACAGAGGGACCTGGGAGTGCAGGTTCACAAGTCTATGAAGGTTGCGGCACAAGTGGAGAAGGTTGTGAGGAAAGTTTATGGAATGCTAGCCTTTATAGGAAGGGGTATAGAGTATAGGAGCTGCAGTCTAATGCTTCAGTTGTACAGAACGTTGGTTAGACCGCATTTGGAGTACTGCGTCCAGTTCTGGTCACCTTACTACCGGAAGGACGTGGAGTCTCTGGAAAGGGTGCAGAGGAGGTTTACCAGGATGTTGCCTGGCATGGAAGGACTGGGTTACGAGGAAAGGTTGGAGAAACTGGGACTTTTCTCCTTGGAAAGACGGAGATTAAGGGGGGACATGATAGAGGTACATAAAATACTGAAGGGAATAGATAGAGTCAATAGTGAGAGGCTGCTCCCTAGATTGGGTACAATTACGAGAGGTCACGATCTAAGGGTGAGGGGGGGAGAAGTATAATTTGGATGTGAGAGGAAGGTTCTTCACGCAGAGGGTCATGGGGGTATGGAACGCGCTACCGAGTAGGGTGGTGGAGGCAGGCACGTTGGACTCGTTTAAGGTTTACTTAGATAGACACATGAGCGAAACAAGGATGGAGGGTTATAGTCGGGGGTATTAAATAGGGTCAGAGCCTCGGGAGACACCGGAAATGCAGACTTGTAAGTTAACATTTTTGTCTTTTATTCCGCAGGTGGAGGTCCACCTTGTTGTCAAACGAGGGGCATGCACACGGTGGGTCGTGCGTGGGCTGCTCTTGGAGGTTCCGGGAGTGGCCTAGTACTTCGTGTCGGTGTGTGTGCTTGATCCTGGACCGGTAGACGGGCGCCGCAACAGCTCGGTGACTAGCACTGCTAGCTGTGCAGATACATGGATTTGGACCTGTGTCTGTGGGAGTTTGCGCATTCTCCCTGTGGTTGCGTGGGTTTCCTCCGGGCGCTCCGGTTTCCTCCCACACCCCAAAGATGTGCTCTTAGGCTGATTGGTTTTACCAAATTGACACTATTCTCCCCTGAATCTGGCTAAGTTAGGGGTTCCACTCGCATACACGCAGGGCAGGGTAGGTGTAGGAGGATGCGGCGGTGTGGGCTCGTTGGGCCAAAGGGCCTGTTTCCCGTGCTGGTTTGTTCTTTGTTCTTTAACAACACATATGAAAGGGGAAGCAGAGAAAGAAACCTCAGGATTTGCATTGTTGGGACAATGGTTCCCTTCTACATGTAAAAGTAACATGCCAACTCCAAACTTGATACCACAAATTCAAATTCTGTCAGCTACATCATACTGTCACTCCCTGGACCCCCTCACTCCCTCCCCATCCTCTCCTGTGCACCCCCGGTGCCAGCACTGAGGGAGTGCTGCACCGTCTGAGCTGCCATCTTTCAGGACCACCCCCCAGGTTCCTGTTTTCTCTGGAAGTTTCCTGGCTCCTGCCATCGAAGCCCTCTCCCCCGATCTCGATAAAGATCGGGTTGGGAAAAAGTCAGGGGGTGAGATTGCTGTGATTGTCTGAAGGTGTGGCTTGTACTACCAAATACTGTGACTACACATGCAAATGTGGAATAGAAAAGAGTGTTATTAACCCACTACCCCAGCACTTGAATCACAGTCTGCCCAAAGAGTTAGTGAAGGACTAGCGCTGGGTGAGTGGACAACAGACCATCACCATGTGGAATGGCCTCTCCCTTGGCATCATCTGTCTCTGCGTTCATGCTACTGGTAAGACAGCACCTCAGAACTATCTGATTCCACTGCACACCCAAAAACCTTTGCTCTCCACCCATGCCCCTCTCCCTCTCCCCGACTCCCTCTCCAGCACAGTATCCCGTAGAAGCCAAGAGATGTTCCCGCTTTATGACCTGCTCTTTGCTTCACTCACTCAGTGTTCCTGCCCCGATCCCTGGGTTAGAGAGAGAGAGAGAGAGGGGAAATCAGCCAGTGTTCCTGCTCCTGATCACTGTCCAGTGATCACCCCAGGGATCGGGGCAGAACTATCTGATCCCACTGCACACCCAAAAACCTTTGCTCTCCACCCATGCCCCACTCCCCCTCCCCGACTCCCCCTCCCCGACTCCCCCTCCCCCGACTCCCCCTCCCCCCACTCCCCCTCCCCCCACTCCCCCTCCCCCCACTCCCCCTCCCCGACTCCCCCTCCCCGACTCCCCCTCCCCCGACTCCCCCTCCCCCCACTCCCCCTCCCCCCACTCCCCCTCCCCCCACTCCCCCTCCCCCCACTCCCCCTCCCCCCACTCCCCCTCCCCCACTCCCCCTCCCCCACTCCCCCTCCCTTTTTTTAGAGAGAGGGGAAATCAGCCAGGGTTCCTGCTCCTGATCACTGTCCAGTGATTAACCCAGGGATTGGGGCAGAACTATCTGATCCCACTGCACACCCAAAAACCTTTGCTCTCCACCCATGCCCCTCTCCCCCTCCCCCACTCCCCCTCCCCCACTCCCCCTCCCCCACTCCCCCTCCCCCACTCCCCCACTCCCTCTCCCTTTTTTTAGAGAGAGGGGAAATCAGCCAGGGTTCCTGCTCCTGATCACTGTCCAGTGATCCCTGGGTTAGAGAGAAGGGGGAAATTAGCCACGGTTCCTACTCCTGATCATTTTGCAGGACTATGGGGAGAGATTAGGACAGTGGGATTAATTTGGGATTGATACAGGGCTATGGGGAGAGAACGGGGCAGTGGGATTAGTTTGTCGGTTGATACAGGGCTATGGGGAGAGAGCGGGGGCAGTGGGATTAGTTTGGGGATTGATACAGGGCTATGGGGAGAGAGTGGGGCAGTGGGATTAGTTTGGGATTGATACAGGGCTATGGGGAGAGAGCGGGGCAGTGGGATTAGTTTGGGATTGATACAGGGCTATGGGGAGAGAGTGGGGCAGTGGGATTAGTTTGGGGATTGATACAGGGACTATGGGGAGAGAGCGGGGCTGTGGGATTAGTTTGGGGATTGATACAGAGCTATGGGGAGAGAGCGGGGCAGTGGGATTAGTTTGGGATTGATACAGGGCTATGGGGAGAGAGCGGGGCAGTGGGATTAGTTTGGGGATTGATACAGGGCTATGGGGAAAGAACGGGGCAGTGGGATTAGTTTGGGGATTGATACAGGGCTATGGGGAGAGAGCGGGGCAGTGGGATTAGTTTGGGATTGATACAGGGCTATGGGGAGAGAGTGGGGCAGTGGGATTAGTTTGGGGATTGATACAGGGCTGTGGGGATGGAGCTGGGGCAGGGGTCTAAACCTGTGTGTGTTATGATGCAGGCGGTGTGTTATTGGCCCTGAGGGATGGGCCGAACATGTGCAGTGGGAGAGTGGAGGTCCGTCACAACTCCTCATGGGGAACAATCTGCAGTGCCTTTTGGGATCTCCATGACGCTGATGTGGTGTGTCGGCAGCTGAACTGTGGGCGTGCTTCCCGAGCCACATCTGGATCCGTGTACGGGCCTGGCCAGGGTCCAATCTGGCTGTCGCATCTCCGGTGTGATGGTACCGAGTCGGATCTGGATCAGTGTCCTGCTTTGCCATGGGGTGTACATAACTGTCAGCACCAGGATGATGCTGGGGTTGAGTGCTCAGGTAAACCTTCGCTCACCTGCGGTGAGCGGGGCTAGATTAAAGCAGCATCTTTGCAGCTTCGAAGACAGTCGGTAAATGTGTGTTTGTGAGAGTGAGTGAGGCTGTGTGCATGTGAGAGGGAGTGTGCCTGAGAGAGTGTGTGTGAGTGAGAGTGTGTGAGAGAGAGTGAAAGAATGTGTGTGAGAGCATGAGAGAGAGCCTGTGAGATAGCAAATGTCTGTGTGTGAGAGAGAGAGAGTGTGTGTGTCAGAGAGAGTGTGTGTGTGTGTCAGAGAGAGTGTGACTGTGTGTGTCAGAGAGAGTGTGTGTGTGTCAGAGAGAGTGTGTGTGTGTCAGAGAGAGTGTGTGTGTGTCAGAGAGAGAGTGTGTGTGTGTCAGAGAGAGAGTGTGTGTGTGTCAGAGAGAGAGTGTGTGTGTGTCAGAGAGAGTGTGTGTGTCAGAGAGAGAGAGTGTGTGTGTCAGAGAGAGAGAGTGTGTGTGTCAGAGAGAGTGTGTGTGTGTGTGTGTCAGAGAGAGTGTGACTGTGTGTGTCAGAGAGAGTGTGTGTGTGTCAGAGAGAGTGTGTGTGTGTCAGAGAGAGTGTGTGTGTCAGAGAGAGAGAGTGTGTGTGTCAGAGAGAGAGAGTGTGTGTGTCAGAGAGAGAGAGTGTGTGTGTCAGAGAGAGAGAGTGTGTGTGTGACAGAGAGAGAGAGTGTGTGTGTGACAGAGAGAGAGAGTGTGTGTGTCAGAGAGAGAGAGTGTGTGTGTGACAGAGAGAGAGTGTGTGTGTGACAGAGAGAGAGTGTGTGTGTCAGAGAGAGAGAGTGTGTGTGTGACAGAGAGAGAGAGTGTGTGTGTGACAGAGAGAGAGAGTGTGTGTGTGACAGAGAGAGAGAGTGTGTGTGTCAGAGAGAGAGAGTGTGTGTGTCAGAGAGAGAGAGTGTGTGTGTCAGAGAGAGAGAGTGTGTGTGTGACAGAGAGAGAGTGTGTGTGTGACAGAGAGAGAGTGTGTGTGTGTGACAGAGAGAGAGTGTGTGTGTGACAGAGAGGGAGTGTGTGTGTCAGAGAGAGAGAGTGTGTGTGTCAGAGAGAGAGAGTGTGTGTGTCAGAGAGAGAGAGTGTGTGTGTGACAGAGAGAGAGAGTGTGTGTGTGACAGAGAGAGAGTGTGTGTGTGTCAGAGAGAGAGAGTGTGTGTGTCAGAGAGAGAGAGTGTGTGTGTCAGAGAGAGAGAGAGTGTGTGTGTCAGAGAGAGAGAGAGTGTGTGTGTCAGAGAGAGAGAGAGTGTGTGTGTCAGAGAGAGAGACTGTGTGTGTCAGAGAGAGAGACTGTGTGTGTCAGAGAGAGAGTGTGTGTGTGTGAGAGAGAGAGAGTGTGTGAGAGAGAGAGAGTGTGTGCCGCTGGAATTTTTACTGCCTTGCCAACCTGAGGCACGTAAGCCCGAGGCCAGCGGGGAACGCCATTCTGCGGGGCCGCTAGGGGAGTAATGGTTGTGTTGGTGGGGGCAGGGTTGGGGTGGGAGTGGTGGGGATGTGATTGTTGGGTGGGCTGGGAGATGGGAGATGGTGGGGGAGGAGGGGTGGGGCATGGGAGTGGTGGAGAGGATATGTTTGGGTGGGTGATGTTGGTGAGGGGGGTGGTGATGTGGGTGGGAATGGTTGGGAGGGGAAGGTGAGGATGTAATGCTATGTTTCCAGTCAGCGCTGTTCTGTTTCCTCTTCTAGGTGCCGTACCCCCCTCACTAACAGGAGGTGCGGACTCGTGTTCAGGGAAGCTTCAGGTGTTTCACACCTCATCCCGGTTGCCCGTGTGTGCCTCAAATTGGAATCCAGCAGAATCCAGTATGGTCTGCCAGCAACTGCAATGTGGGGCGGCCATCCTGGGGAATGTTAGCATCACCGCAGCGCCGGAAGATGTTCTAAATGGGATGATTGAGGTGGTGTGCACTGGACAAAAGACGACCCTCGCTGAGTGCCTGATAAACCAGATAAACAGCGGCATCTGCACCAATGGCCAGATTGTGCAACTCACTTGCTCAGGTCAGCTGGCTTTACAGTTTGGTTGTCTGTATTAGTTGCAGAGGGACTGGGAGGCACGGCGGGGAGGCAGAGACAAAGGACTGAGTGAGCCTTCTCCTTTTGCTATTATTGCTAGCCTTCTCCATTCTGCCTGTTTGTGTATTTACCATTTTGTTCCATTCAAATAACCAGACAGTCACAGTGTGTTTCACAATGGTAGTTTATTCTGTATCTATCGGACTCTGGAGTTCATCAAGGCCAGCCAGAGAACAGAAACAAAGAATACACACGTAGACAGTGTTTCAGATTCAATTACAAGTAATTAACATCTACCAATTCAGGTATGGGCGTTAACTCAATCTACCCACAACTATTGATTAAAGTTACATCATACATAAGATACAAACGTTGAACACCAATCTCTATCACTGCGAGTTTGCTTAATTATAATATTCAATCAGCGTGAAGACGTGATCATGTTGGTCACCTCACTGTTGTTAAAAGTTATCACTGATGTACAAGTTTGCGTGTTTGTGGATATCACTTCCTCTTCCCATGTCCAGTTATCTGATTTAATGAATTCTCCCAGTCGACAGGCTCTGATGCTTCTCTGTGTCGACCTGGTTTCTCTTGCAGCAGCTTATCTGATCTTTAAACTTGTGTGATTGTTAACCCTTTTTCTGCGTAACTGGATTAGCGGGGGGTTTTGGCATTGGGGTGGGTGGAGATAGGTGAAGCGGGGGAGGGGGGCAGAGAGGCTGACAGTCATCTTCCTATGAGACTAGGGGGCTGACTTACATCAGTGTGTGGACTCCTCCACTGCCACTACCTTTCTTTGTCAGAAAGACTACGACAGATGAACTGGAGAGTGGCACTAAGTCATGATGGTTGTTTGGAGTGCCGATGCAGACACACTGGGCCAAGTGGTCACCTCCTGTGTCGTAACAATTCTGTGATAGCCTTTGCCAACACAGTTCAGACAACTGGTCCTCAGGATGGTGTTGTCTATAGGACAACTCAGAGGCACAGTGCAGCGCCAGGGGCCCAGGTTCAAATCTGGCCTTGGGTTACTATCCGTGTGGAGTTTGCATTTTCTCCCCGTGTCTGCGTGGGTTTCCTCCGGGTGCTCCGGTTTCTTCCCACAGTCCAAAGATGTGTGGGTTAAGTTGATTGGCCATGTTACGTTGACCCTATTGTTGACAGGACAGGGAGGGGGGTGGTTTGCAGACTAAATGTACAGGGTTACAGGACTAAGTGTTCAAGATTGTAATGAGTTCAGACTCATTGAATTATCATAGAAATCATAGGATCCCTATAGTACAGAAAGAGGCCATTCAGCCCATCAAGTCTGCACTGACCACAATCCACCCAGGCTCTATTCCTGTAACCCCACATATTTATCCTGCGAGTCTCCCTGGTACTAGGGTCAATTTAAAATGGCCAATCAACCTAACCCGCACATCTTTGGGCTGCGGGAGGAAACCGGAGCACCCGGAGGAAACCCATGCAGACATGGGGAGAATGTGCAGGCTCTGCACAAATAGTGACCCAAGCTGGGAATTGAACCCAGGTCCCTGGTGCTGTGAGGCAGCAATGCTAACTGCTGTGCCACCGTGCCGCCCATGGACTTGATGGGCCGAATGATCTCCTTCTGCACTGTAGAGATTTTATGATAATTTTATAACCTTTCCAGTAATGTCACAATGAGTGACTCTGCTTGGGAGCATTTCCTGAAAGAGAAGCACCATGAAACTCATTTCAATGACAGACATTACAGTTTCAACCGCGCGCCCTTGCTGCTCTGGGTGTGTGGTTTGAGGTTCTGCCACCATTTCCTTGTCTCTGCAGGGCCGTTCCGGGTCAGGCTGGCCGATGGGGACAACATGTGCTCTGGACGGGTGGAGTTCAGCTATCGGTCCACCTGGGAGGCCGTCTGCAGCGCAGGCTGGGACCACCAGAACGGGGATGTGGTGTGCCGCGAACTGGGCTGCGGGGAGGCAGTGCAGGTGAACGTGACGGACCAGCAGGCAAAGAGCGGGAAGGCCCGGCTCCGTGGCGTGGCCTGCCTGGGCACAGAGACCAGCCTGCATCGCTGCCCCTCTGACCAAATCGACACCAACAGCAGTGCCCAATGTGTACCCGCCAGTGTCCACTGCTCAGGTACGTGGGCGACGTTCTTCAGACCCAGACCCCTCTCACAGTACCCCCCGCCTCCACCACCCCCCACCGCCTCCACCTCCCCCCCCCGCCTCCACCCCCCCCCGCCTCCACCTCCCCCCCCCCGCCTCCACCCCCCCCCCCGCCCTCCACCCCCGCCTCCACCCCCCCCGCCTCCACCCCCCCCCCACCTCCACCCCCCCCCCGCCTCCACCTCCCCCCCAGCCTCCTCCTCCCCCCCGCCTCCACCCCCCCCGCCTCCCCTCCCCCCCCCGCCTCCACCTCCCCCCCAGCCTCCTCCTCCCCCCCGCCTCCACCTCCCCCGCCCTGCCTCCACCTCCCCCTGCCCCACCTCCGCCTCCCCCCCTACCTCCGCCTCCTCCCCCCACCTCCGCCTCCCCCCTACCTCCGCCTCCTCCCCCCCACCTCCGCCTCCCCCCCTACCTCCGCCTCCTCCCCCCCGCCTCCGCCTCCTCCCCCCCGCCTCCGCCTCCTCCCCCCCGCCTCCGCCTCCTCCCCCCCGCCTCCGCCTCCTCGCCCCGCCTCCGCCTCCTCCCCCCCACCTCCACCTCCTCCCCGCCGCCTCCGCCTCCTCCCCCCCGCCTCCGCCTCCTCCCCCCCTACCTCCGCCTCCTCCCCCCCACCTCCGCCTCCCCCCCTACCTCCGCCTCCTCCCCCCCTACCTCCGCCTCCTCCCCCCCGCCTCCACCTCCCCCCGCCCTGCCTCCACCTCCCCCTGCCCCACCTCCGCCTCCCCCCCTACCTCCGCCTCCTCCCCCCCACCTCCGCCTCCTCCCCCCCGCCTCCGCCTCCTCCCCGCCTCCACCACCTGAGAGAGTGTGAGTGTGAGCCACAGCAATGTGGTTGATCTTAACTGTCTGAAATGCTGTTAACTCCCTCAGTTCAAGGGGCAATTGGAGATGGGCTACAAATGTTGACCTTGCCAGTGATACCCAGTAACCAGGAGAGAGTAATTTTTAACAAATTCAGATGGGAAGGGACCGGAGCTAATGTTTACACACTTTGCGAAGTATTTATTTACAGAGCTGCAGTGTGCCCCCTAACTCCTCCTCTGTCTTTCAGGACCAGTGCCCCTACGACTGGTCAATGGGACCAATACCTGCTCGGGGCGGGTCGAGGTCTACCATCACGGAGTCTGGGGAACCATCTGTGACAATGGCTGGGACCCCCTGGCGGCTGGGGTGGTCTGCCGGCTGTTGAACTGTGGGAGCGCGCTCTCGGTGGCTGGATGTGGACAGTATGGAGCAGGGACTGGTGTGATCTGGCTGGACGAGCTGAATTGTGAGGGCTCCGAGGTTGCCCTGGGCCAGTGCTCCACCAAACCCTGGGGAGTGAATAATTGCAACCACAGCCAGGACGCTGGGGTTAGCTGTTCAGGTGAGTGTGCAGATAACAGCCCTCTGTCACCCAGCAAACTCCTCCAATCTATATCAGACTGAAGAAAATCAGATCTCCCTCAGCACAGGCGGAATGGTTGAGTTTGGGGGGAGAGGGAGAGTCGGAGTGGTTGAGTTTGGGGGGAGAGGGAGAGTCGGAGTGGTTGAGTTTGGGGGGAGAGGGAGAGTCGGAGTGGTTGAGTTTGGGGGGAGAGGGAGAGTCGGAACAGTTGGGTTCTGGGGAAAGAGGAATGATTGAGTTCGGGGAGAGGGAGAGTCGGAATGCTTGAGTTGGGGGGAGAGGGAGAGTCGGAGTGGTTGAGTTTGGGGGAGAGGGAGAGTCAGAGTGATTGAGTTTGGGGGCAGAGGGAGAGTCGGAGTGATTGAGTTTGGGGGGAGAGGGAGAGTCAGAGTGATTGAGTTTGGGGGCAGAGGGGAGAGTCGGAGTGATTGAGTTTGGGGGAGAGGGAGAGTTGGAATGATTGGGTTTGGGGGAGAGGGAGAGTTGGAATGATTTGAGTTTGGGGGGAGTGTGCACGGGCCAATGTTGTTACTGGGTATGAGCAGAGACTGTGATGGAAGAGGGTGAGATGACAGAAGGTGGAGGAGGCTGCCTCCCTGGTTCACACTGGGGGTGAAAGGGGTCAGCCAGGTCAGGATCACTCTCTGGGACATGGGGGGAAATGTGTCAGGCGCAGGGATGTACACGAGGATGACAGCTGTGTCTGGACTCTCTGCCAGGTCCGGTGCGGGTAAGGCTGGTGAATGGCCACACAGTGTGTTCTGGGAGAGTGGAGGTCTATCGCCTGGGATCCTGGGGGACCGTGTGTGATGCCGGCTGGGACATTCGGGAGGCTGGTGTGGTTTGCCGGATGCTGAACTGTGGCACAGCGCTCTCGGCACACGCAGGTTCCCACTTCGGAAGTGGGACTGGCGAGATCTGGCTGAAGGGCGTGAACTGTCTGGGAACTGAGACAGCGCTCGATCAGTGTATATCTAGGACCCCCGTAAAAAATAGCTGCACACACAACACGGACGCAGGGGTCACCTGCTCAGGTGAGTGGCTTAACACGTTCTCCCCCTCACTCCCCGCACCCTTTAATATCCCACCCAGTCTAATCCCACTCTCCCCCCTCACTCCCCACACCCTTTAATATCCCACCCAGTCTAATCCCACTCTCCCCCCTCACTCCCCACACCCTTTAATATCCCACCCAGTCTAATCCCACTCTCCCCCCCTCACTCCCCGCACCCTTTAATATCCCACCCAGTCTAATCCCACTCTCCCCCCTCACTCTCCGCACCCTTTAATATCCCACCCAGTCTAATCCCGCTCTCCCCCCTCACTCCCCACACCCTTTAATACCCCACCCAGTCTAATCCCGCTCTCCCCCTCACTCCCCCGCACCCTTTAATATCCCACCCAGTCTAATCCCACTCTCCCCCCTCACTCCCTGCACCCTTTAATATCCCTCAACCCATGAAGGAATTTTTGAAAAGAAGTTAGCCTTCAGTGTGAAATATTGAGATGCGGAACAGAGACTTCATTTAACTGTTCCAGGGACATGGGTGTTGCTAGTCAGGTCCTGCTTGTATTATCCAGCCTAATTGCCCGTTGAGGAGCTAGTGGGTGATCCGCCATCTTGAACTCGCTGTGGTGTAGGTACACCCACAGTGCTGTTAGGGAGAGGGTTCCAGGATTGTTATTGGACATCAGTCAGTCCCGTGTGGTGTAGGTACACCCACAGTGCTGTTAGGGAGAGGGTTCCAGGATTGTTATTGGACATCAGTCAGTCCCGTGTGGTGTAGGTACACCCACAGTGCTGTTAGGGAGGGAGTTCCAGGATTGTTATTGGACATCAGTCAGTCCTGTGTGGTGTAGGTACACCCACAGTGCTGTTAGGGAGGGAGTTCCAGGATTGTTATTGGACATCAGTCAGTCCCGTGTGGTGTAGGTACACCCACAGTGCTGTTAGGGAGGGAGTTCCAGGATTTTGACCCAGTGACAGTGAAGGAACGGCCGATATATTTCCAAGTCAGGATGGTGTGTGTGGGGCTCGGAGGGGGAGCTTGCAGGTGGTGGTGTTCCCCATGTATCTGCTGCCCTTGTCCTTCTAGGTGGTAGAGGTGGCGGGTTTGGAAGGTGCTGTGGAAGGAGCCTTGGTGAGTCGCTGCAGTGCATCTTGTAGATGGTACACACGGCTGCCTCTGTGTGTCGGTGGTGGAGGGAGTGAATGTTGAAGGTGGGGGTTAGTGTGTCGATCGAGCGGGGGCTGCTTTGTCCTGGATGGTGTCAAGCTTCTCGAGTGTTGTTGGGAGCCGCACTCATCCAGGCAAGTGGAGAGTATTCCATCACACTCCTGACTTGTGTCCTTGTAGATGGTGGACCGGCTTTGGGGGGAGTCAGGAGGTGAGTTACTCTCTGCAGGATTCCCAGCCTCTGACCTGCTGTGGGAGCCATGATGTGGACGTGCCGGCGTTGGACTGGCGTAAACATAGTGAAAAGTCTGACAACATCAGGTTTTAGTCCAACCGATTTATTTGATAGTAAACTCACTCACTTTCGGGTTAGCCCCTTCGTCAGGTGAATGGAGAGTTCTGGCCTCAGACAGAGCATATAAAGCACAGACAGTTTACAGATTACTGATTAGAATGCGAATCTTTACACCTAACCTGCTGTTCAAGTCTTGAAGTGGCCGACAATGTGAGTGGAAGGAGCACTGATCACAGTTTAAAGAGATGTGTATTGTCTCCAGACAGTACAGTAAGTGAGGTTTTGCAAACCCAGGCAAGTCACGGGGGTTACAGATAGTGCGACATGAACCCAAGATCCCTGTTGAGACCGTCCTCATGTGTGTGGAACTTGGCTATCAGTCTCTGCTCAGCGACTCTGCGCTGTCGTGTGTCGTGAAGGCTGCCTTGGAGAATGCTTACCCGAAGGTCAGAGGCTGAATGCCCGTGACCACTGAAGTGTTCGCCAACAGGAAGGGAACAGTCTTGCCTGGTGATTGTCGAGTGATGTTCATTCATCCGTTGTCGTAGCGTCTGCATGGTCTCCCCAGTGTACCATGCTTTGGGACATCCTTTCTTGCAACGTATCAGGTAGACAACGTTGGCCAAGTTGCAAGAGTATTTACCATGTACCTGGTGGATGGTATTCTCACGTGTGATGATGGCATCCATGTCGATGATCTGGCATGTCTTGCAGAGGTTGCTCTGGCAGGGTTGTGTGGTGTTGAGGTCACTGTTCTGAAGGCTGGGTAGTTTGCTGCGAACAATGGTCTGTTTGAGGTTGTGTGGTTGTCTGAAGGCAAGAAGTGGGGGTGTGGAGATGGCCCTGGCGAGATGTTCATCTTCATCAATAATATGTTGAAGACTCCGGAGAAGATGTCATAGCTTCTCTGCTCCAGGGAAGTACTGGGGAGACCATGCAGACGCTACGACAACGGATGAATGAACATCGCTCGACAATCACCAGGCAAGACTGTTCCCATCCTGTTGGCGAACACTTCAGTGGTCACGGGCATTCAGCCTCTGACCTTCGGGTAAGCATTCTCCAAGGCGGCCTTCACGACACACGACAGCGCAGAGTCGCTGAGCAGAGACTGATAGCCAAGTTCCACACACATGAGGACGGTCTCAACAGGGATCTTGGGTTCCTGTCGCACTATCTGTAACCCCCGTGACTTGCCTGGGTTTGCAAAACCTCACTTACTGTACTGTCTGGAGACAATACACATCTCTGTAACCTGTGATCAGTGCTCCTTCCACTCACATTGTCGGCCACTTCAGGTCTTGAACAGCAGGTTAGGTGTAAAGATTCGCATTCTAATCAGTAATCTGTAAACTGTCTGTGCTTTATATGCTCTGTCTGAGGCCAGAACTCTCCATTCACCTGACGAAGGGGCTAACCCGAAAGCTTGTGCGTTTACTATCAAATAAATCGGTTGGACTAAAACCTGGTGTTGTCAGACTTTTCACTCTGCTGTGGGAGCCACAGTATTTATATGGCTGGGTCTGGTTCAGTTTCTGGTCAGTGATAACCCGCAGGATTTGACTGAATGGGATGTCGATGGACATTGTGCTGGAGTTAGTTATGGTGAGTTCTTGGGGAATTAAGCCACATGCCATTTTCACTGGGTAGATCTTGAGCCGTCAGGAAGGGCCCATGCTTCAATTTGGGCCTACTCCAATCTAAGGCGGAGAGGGTCAGTGATCACCCCCAGGATGTTGGCAGTGTGGAGATGCCGGCATTGGACTGGGATAAACACTGTAAGAAGTCTCACAACACCAGGTTAAAGTCCAACAGGTTTATTTGGTAGCACAAGCTTTCGGAGCACTGCTCCTTCATCAGTGAGCGGGAGTTAGGTTCACAAACATGGCATATATAGACACAGACTCAACTACAAGATAAGGATTGGAACGTGAGTCTTTACAGATAATCAAGTCTTAAAGGTACAGACAATGTGAGTGGAGAGAGCGTTAAGCACAGGTTAAAGAGATGTGTATTGTCTCAAGCCAGGACAGTTAGTGAGGTTTTGCAAGTCCAGGCAAGTCACGGGGGTTACAGATAGTGTGACATGAACCCAAGATCTAGGTTGAGGCCGTCCTCATGTGTGCGGAAATTGATTATCAGTCTCTGCTCAGCGACTCTGTGCTGTCGTGTGTCGTGAAGGCCGCCTTGGAGAACGTTTACCCGAAGATCAGAGGCCGAATGCCCGTGACCACTGAAGTGTTCCCCAATAGGAAGAGAACGCTCCAGCCTGGTGATTGTTGAGCGATGTTCTTTCTTCCATTGTTGTAGCGTCTGTGTGGTCTCCCCAGTGTACCATCCCTCGGGACATCCTTTCCTGTAGCGTATCAGGTAGACAACGT